>NW_025861769.1:231774-280236 GCF_002878395.1 Capsicum annuum
ATGACTGGCTAAATTCCTTTAACCTGAATTATGGGATCTAGGGTTAGGTCTTGATAAGGTGCTAAGTGTTCAAGATTCAAAAGGTGGTAGGATTTCTTGATAATTCTGAAGTTTTAATTAACGTCTGTTTGTTGCAAATAGTAGACACACCTATTTTGATTTGCTTGAGAAAGAAATCAAATATAGTAGAAAGTGAATTATCAACAGGGACTCAGAAATACTTCATTTAATAATCAGCGTTGTAACAAGGTTGTTTAACCTGAGGTAAAATCTAGGTAGTATGATACGG
Source organism: Capsicum annuum (assembly GCF_002878395.1). NCBI lineage: Eukaryota > Viridiplantae > Streptophyta > Magnoliopsida > Solanales > Solanaceae > Capsicum > Capsicum annuum. The sequence goes on from NW_025861769.1 coordinate 232,064, forward strand.
AAGAGACTAGGAACTCATGAAATGACACCAAAATAGTCCACTCAACAAGGCACAAACCGATGACCCTTTGAGAGCTAGTTTCGGCCAAGAACAAGAATACGAGTTTTACAAGTTAACAAGGTGTTGGTGACACCAAAATCAGCCAACCAGTGTAAGTTACAACACAATATAATGAACAACGAAGAACAAAGACAATGTTATAATACGACAACACCACACAGCTTACAACACAAGATACAAACTACTACAAGATGAAAACAAAAGTAAAGGGATAGATAGTTAGACAAAGGTGGTGTAAATCCTAGTAACCAAAGAGTACATAAAACTCTAAGATCCCTAACACCTCCACACATGATCACCTAACTCTTATGATGACACAAGAGAGGATTCCACCACTCAAGCACCAAGTTTTCTCAAAAACAAGCAATTACAAGAGATTTCACCCTTGAATTTCTATCCTAGTTACAAGTTTCGGTTTGCCTTAAGTAGATAGAGGACTTTGGTGTTTCAAATGTCAAAACTTACAATAATAATCAACTAAGCCTCAAAAGACCTATCTTGTTCTATTTATATTACATAACAATTTAGACTTAAAATGATAAAAGTGCCCCTTTAATGAAAAACCTTCAAAGGTCACCCCTCTAGTGTAGCAAATAAGAAAATGGGCGGCTTTGGTGTGTCTTTGGTCCATCTCACATCTCAACATTGAACTTCCTAGGATGATAATTTTCTACACTCTTACACACTTTGATCTTCATAGTCGCACTTGTATCATCATCTCCATCTTGAGAGGAATTTGCCCTCAAATTCAAGCAATCATCACCGGCAAGCTCTCCTCTTTTCATCATCTCTTCATTGCTCTTCCTAAGGTTAGGATGTTCAACCAAGGGTCCCATGATATCATCAAGCATGCTCCTTATATTTATATGTTCTACAACCTGCACATAAGAAGATTTGATACTAGGCAAAGTGCTAGTATCTAGGTTAGTAATCAACAAAGAGTCCTTGTGGGCAAATCCCATAATCCCAACTCTAGGCTACTCTCCTTCTTCATCCTCCTCACTCTTAGCTTCTTCTTCCATACCCTCACTAAGCATAAATTTCCTTTCCATATACATAGGCACTACAATCTCACCTTCACACGGCCAAACATCTTCCTCATCCCCCTCCTTTGGCTCCTCGAGTTCTACCTTCTCTCCATCTTGAGATTGATCATCAATCTCTTTCAGTTCAAGTCCCACCTCCTCCCCAATAAAGTACAATTTTCCCTCCCTTAGGATCACATTTCTCCTATTTGTACACTCGTTATCCTTGTGTCCCCAACCTTGGCATTTAAAATACTAAAAGACTTTAGAACTAGAAGACGAATGTGGTTTACCTTCATTTCTCGGAGGGTACCTTTGGTGAGCCTTGTTTTCAGCTTGTGCAGCCTTGTCCTTGGTTTTATCCAGATTGGATGGGTTATTTTTGTCCTTGTTCCAACTCGAGGGAGATTTCCCTTTGAGTTTGACATTCGGTTTCTCCCGTAATTCCTTCTTAACTTCCAAGGCAGCTTGGAAGATAACATCAATGGTGTAAAACTTGTGAAGGGTCAATCGTGAGGCAATGTCCCTATTCAACCCCAGCTTGAATTGAACGATGACATGGCTTACTTTCTCCCCCCGGTGATCAAGTTTCAAAATAAGTTATTGGAATTCATCATAGTAAGCCACGGCGCTTTTGTTCCCTTGCCTCAAGTTATACAACTTAGCAAAGAGATCTTGATGGTAATTCTAAGGTAAGTACCTTTGTCTCATGAGGTACCTTAACCTAAACCAAGGAGGGGTCTGCCCCTCAATCAAAACATTGCCAAATCGCTTCACATACTCCCACTATGTAGTAGCATAACCCTCAAAATATGCAATCATATAACAACTCGTTTTCTCCTCAGTAAGGTCATTAACTTGGAAGATTCTCTCACAAGTGGACTCCCAAGATAGAAATTCTTCCATATCACTCTCACCTTTTGAATGTTGGAAGCCCAACCTTGATGGTATTTAGACCTACATCACGGTTTTGGTTCCCTTATTTGTTCCAAAGACCAACTCTTTCTTTTCGGCCGTGAACTTCCCTTGGATCCCCTCATCTCCTCCCTTCTCATGTAAACATCATCATATGTTCCATAACCAGCATGTTGTTCTCCTCTACCATACCCCTCAACATCGACGGATCTATTTGGGTTAAATGGAGCTTGTAGCGGCGGGATTGGATTTGGTCAATTGGATTTTGGATAGGAGGGCTTGGGTTTGGTGGTGGTATTTGGGTTCCAATTCCTTCTTGTTGGACTTGGTGAAGTGGAGGGTGGCTTGGTCTATCATGATCTCAGATTTGGGAGTAAGGGTTGGTTTAATTTGTCGTAATAGGTGGAAATAGCATTTGGTGCATGGCCTTGGGAGTACTAGTTGGTGAAATATATCGAGGGGTAGAAGGTCGACTTCTTTGGATTTACACTCTCTCCAATCTCCCACCCATTATTGAAACTTCACCCCTTATTGATGCCACATCTGAGTCTAGTTTTTCAATACCCGCGGTCATCCTAGCCATGTCTCGGGACATAGCTTCAAGGCGAGCCAAAATGATACTAGTAGCATTGTGTTCCCCCGTGGGTTGAGAGTGTGAGGTCTCGGGTTCCATAGAAACTAAAAACAGTCCACAATGTCACACACAACACACCAACAAAGGTTCAAGTCTTTGAACCGCAAGCAACAACACCACACAAATGGTAACATGACAAAACACACGTTGTTGTTGAAGAAAATTTGTTCCAAGACTTTGATGTTCAATACTACACCTTTGAGGAAGATATTTCAGCTATGGTGTAGGTGGACAATATTTTAGACTCTATTTTCAAGAGTCAAAAAGTCTTCTACCAAATTTTCACCAACTTTCACTCCTTTGGCAAAACATCCTTTTGAAGTAGCCTTGTCTCTTTCCTCTTTTGTCTATTCTTGAAAAGTGTTGTTACTCCATTTTGGTAAGTATGCTTTTTGAATGTCTCTTTTTCTTTTACTACTTTGGTGTTGTCATGTAATTGTTTTCAAGACAAACACAAAGACTTATACTTCTTTTCTCTCTTCAAGATAAAACAACAACTTCTTCAACACAACACAAGAACACAAGATGAACACCACCAACAACAACAAGAAACCGTCCACTTAACTCCACAACACAACCGGAATCTTGCTCAAGAACTTGGGTGGTAGACTCAATAAGTGTTGAGGAGAAAGAGAACCAGAACTAGAAAAAAACTAATACAACAAAATACACTCAAATATAGACACAAATCTTGGCCAAACACAACAACAACAACAACAAGAACACTCGGCCAAGAACACCAAACTCAAGAACACAACTCTTTTTGTGAGATTTTCGACCTTAGACACCTCTTCCAGTGTTAGGAAACAAAGATATAAAACTAGAACACACAAATCACAAAAAAAATCACAAGAAAACTAGGCACAAATCTTGTCCAAAAAAACAACAAGACACAATTTCGGCCAAGACAAGAAGAATGGACAGATTTGCATCTTTTTGGAATTTTCAGCTTTTCAACACCTCTTTTTTTTTTTTATAATTTTTCGACTTAGAGAGCCCAAGATTTGTAGTGTAGGAATACAACCAGCCTTATATATGATACCAAATGACACGGAAGAGACTAGGAACTCACGAAATGACACCAAAACAGTCCACTCAATAAGGCACAAACCGAAGACCCTTTGAGAGCTAGTTTCGGCCAAGAACAAGAATACGAGTTTCACAAGTTAACAAGGTGTCGGTGACACCAAAATCAGACAACCAGTCTAATTTACAACACAATATAATGAACAACAAAGAACAATGACAATTTTATAACAAGACAACACCACACGGCTTACAACACAAGATACAAACTACTACAAGATGAAAACAAAAGTAAAGGGATAGATAGTTAGACAAAGGTGGTGTAAATCCTAGTAACCAAAGAGTACATAAAACTTTAAGACCCCTAACACCTCCACACACTATCACCTAACTCTAACGATGACACAAGAGAGGATTCCACCACTCAAGCATCAAGGTTTCTCAAAAACAAGCAATTACAAAAGATTCAACCCTTGAATTGCTATCCTAGTTACAAGTTTCGGTTTGCCTCAAGTAGAGAGAGGACTTTGGTGTTTCAAATGTCAAGACTTACAACAATAATCAACTAAGCCTCAAAAGACCTATCTTGTTCTATTTATATTAAATAACAATTTAGACTTAAAATGACAAAAGTACCCCTTTAATGAAAAGCCTTCAAAGGCCACCCCTCTAGTGTAGCAAATAAGAAAATGGGCGGCTTTGGGTGTGTCTTTGGTCCATCTCACAACTCAACATTGAACTTCCTAGGAAGATAATTTGCTGCACTTGTACACACGTTGATCTTCATAGTCGCACTGGTATCACAGTAAATAAAAATTTTCTAAGTCCAAGAGGATTAGGGAATTAAATGCTTAAGTAGGTCGAGAGACATTTAAGCATAACATCTATAAAAATAGCTTGTTATCCTACCTACTGTGAAAATCTTGAACCATTTTTAGCATCTGTCATGTATCGGAAGCCTTAGTGAACATAATTTTGGTTATCTCATAAATTCTTGATTACAAACACTAAAACTAAAGTGAACTACAATTATTTGCTAATCTCCAAAACCCCCATTTTATCTTTTCATATCATTTGTTTGAATTTAACTTGTATCTTTAGTTTCAAACTAGTTTAATCACCACTCACATTGTTCCCTGTGGATTCGACCCCGACTCTAAAGTTGGATAAATAAACTGACGATGACCGCCTTGCACTAAATCGAAGTGTAAGTTGAGCGTTATCAATAAGCAGCCAATTCAACACTCTTACTAGAAGTCACCCCCATAATGTTTGTTACCTTCTACACTATGTCTAGGAATTCCTGCGGATGCTCTTCAGATTTGGATTCCAAAAATAAAAGAGGATTCATTTGGGTAAAGTCTTGAATCCTAGCTGCGATAGTATTGATAACTTGGTTGGTCGAAACAGCTGCTGGTCAGACATTCTGAGCCACTACAGAGTGAGCTAAAGTAATAAATGCAGCTCTGAACTCTGCATAAGATACATGCTCATTTAAGGGATCTTCCTAAAGGGGCAGAGGTTTAAGCTGGTTTACATTTCTTTTTTTGTTTGTCTTTCTAGGAGGCATGCTCTGTAAGTGAAAGGAAAAATAGATTAGACAAAGAGTTTAACATGATCTCATTCTTAGTCACACGACATGATCACTGAAAGAAAGGAATTTTTTCTTAAAACTCCTCGTGGCCTCTTGTCCATAAGTGTGGTGCATTTCACACCTATGCTCAAGACCCTACTTGATACGGATTTCAGACTTCTTAGGACACTTTAAAACCTTAGGCTCTGATACCAAGTTTTTAATACCTCAAGAGTACACCCTGGGTTCTACACGGTGCTTATGCTCCCAAAAGACCATAAGCTAACACATGAGCTAGTACCTGCTATGAGCACTAAGTAAAACATAATAAAAGATCATATGCGGAATTTAACTGAGGAATGCCATAAGGTTTTAAATCAGAGTTCTAAAATATCTCTAAAGAAATACTAAAAATACTAATAAAATGACTGACAATAACAACTGAAAAACTGAAGACTGACTAACTGTCTATACAAGTCTGAAAAGCCTCTACTAACAGACTGTGGAGCTGATGGAACAAACCCCCAACTAACTCTGACTGAATAGAAAATATTAAAACTGATAAAGTAAGCTGAGTAAATAAACCATGTCCTCAAAGTATGAGGACTCTCCACTGCTATAGCTGATAATCGGGTATATCTATTCGCAATCACAAAACTGAGTGTTCGAACCTATGATATTAGAGGGATCAGGGAACTAGTATGTTAAATAAGGTTAGGCTGATATGCATGGTTCATGTGCATGGTTAATAACGAACTGAATGTATAGCATAAAATACTGAATAGAATGCATGAAATCTATAAAGACTGAGAATGGATGACCAGGCATAAAACATGTTCTTAATATCATCTGTAAAGTGAGATATTGAATACTGATAGTGAATAACTTATATTTGTATGCTATGGTCAAGAAAAACTGAAATTAAATTACTAAGATGATTACTAGACTGAGACTGTGGGAGCTATAATCTAACCGACATGCCCCAATGAGCAACTTGGGGTCCAACCAGTGACCCCAACTAGAAAAGTGTCAGTACCGTGCCACGGGTACTAATACTGGCTATGTGGATCCGCTAATATATTATCCCGAATGACTAACGATGTCAAGCCTAAACTGATGGGTGACACCTCAAATTCTATGCTGGCTACATAGTTTTAGAGTACAGGGGCTGCTACTAATGACTCTGCCTAACTAATGGGAAATTTGCCACCCCTACACTCTCTCGATGCTAAATCCTACTCCAACTAAACTGACTCGAGATACTGAACTGTTCTATGTTTAACTGATTATGATAATTAACTGAAATGAAAATGCTCATAACATATCTAAAACTATTCTAAAGATACTGAGACTAAGTAAACAGCTATGTTTTTAGGTATCCATAACCCCCAGTACTTAATAGCAATAATAGAAAAATAGTACAAAAAACTTTGAGGCCATAATATGAGAGCATTTATTCAAAATTCATTCTTGTAGGCATTTCATCAAACACTTGATATTCGTTGTTTAAGCTAAGCATGGGAATAGTTTAAAAATTGTAGTAATATCATGTTTTCAACATCAATAACACTAATTATGATTTAAATCAGTAAACAATATTATTCAAACGTATGGGATTTAATAACAACAATAATTTCATGTAAACATGGTATAGAATCAAGATTCATGGGGAATCATGGTTAAATATCACAATAACTTGTAAAAATCACAACTTTAAATTTAAAATTAGGTTCTTGGAGTCCATGGGTGGAAGGGACCCATGGATGAACATTTAACATACCTTGGTTTCTGAATTTGTGAGAATTGTTGGTGAATTCTTGAAACTTAGACATGAATTTGATGAACCTAGGGTTTTGTTCTTGAGAGGTTTTGTGAAGAATGAATGTGTTTTTCCCTTTCCCATGCTTAATTTCATTTTTTTACTAATTTAACATGGGGGAAATAACCCAAATACCCCTCTATACTCAGGATTAATTACATAAAACATGCCCAGCAACACTGCAGATGATGCATCACATCGATGGTGTCGATACGATAGCTGATACGTCGCGTTGATTGTGATGATGCGATGGCCAATGCGACGTGTCCTGATCGCATTGGGTCACTGTTTTGGTCATCCAAAAATGTCTCAAATGATGTCCAACAATTTTAAAACTCACCTGAGATGACCTATAGATAACCCTGATCATAAGTCAATTTAAAGATCGACAATTTAAGGCCAAAAATATCAAAAATGAGACCATCAGAATATCGAGGCAAAAAATGAGACTAAGTCTTAACACTTGACTAAAATTTGTTAAGTCTGGGAGCTCTTTTAGCATGTTATCTAGGACTGAAATGGACTAGGACTTTACAGAGTCTTACAATACCTCTAGATGTTTTCACTTGTATATTACAACTCTTTCTCGTGATGTTTATTGTCTGCTTGTTTCAGGTTCTACCCTATCTTGTGTAACTCCTTATGTGACTGTACACTTTGTTTTTTGTCCTAAAAATATTTTCGATCCCTTTTCTGTGTCTACTCTGTTGGGTGATTCTATTATTGCTAGAAAAATCTAAAAGGGGTTTGTGGGGATGGATTGACTTCATACGTGTTATGCTTCTCTTTATTTAGGACTCAAAAGGTCAGTTTTTATTTTCCTAATGAATCGGTGATTGAATAGGAGGAGAGTTTCTTAGTACCCAAATGGAGGTTTATTCTCTATCTTAGAGCTAAGAAAATATTATCCAATGGGAGTCTGTATCATCTAGTTCGGGTTAAGGATTCTAACTCTGAGAGTCCCTCTTTGCATTCTGTCCCTGTGGTTAATAAATTTTTTGATATTTTTTCTGATGATCATACTAGAATTTCACCCAATAGGAAAATAGACTTTTGGATTCGCCTTCTACCGGATACTCATCCCATTTTCATCCCTCGTTATAAGATTGCTTCGGTCGAATTAAAAAAAAACTAAAGGAGCAGTTAAAGAATCTTCTTGATAAGGGCTGTTGACACCCAATATTGACCTCCTGATACTCTTCCTAGGCAGCTATTTTGATAAAAATTTACTAATTTTGAATATCAGTATTTTCTACACATTATTTTAATATCAAATAAATAACAACATGTCACATTCATGATTTGAAAATATATAATCTATTTTATTACTTTTATTATCTTTTTTACAATTTATTAATCTAAGTATAATATATTCACAAGATTTTATTAATATTGCATAAATTATTTTTCGTAAATATGCACACTCAAAATTTACAAATACGGTATCTATCCTTATTATTATAATATTATTGTTATAATTATTATATTACATTATATTATTATTATTATTATTATTATCATTGAAATAACGATTATTTTTAAACTTGTGTATTTTCTAACTCAATTTTACCAATTTATAATAATTTTGGCCTAATTTATTATAACATTAGCCCAAATAGTGTCCAATTGGACTCAATTTAAATTTTTCATCCATTTTTTAAGCAAATTCTTAATCTTCAGATCTCAGACATCGATCAATATTGATCTAATGATTGAGATCAAATTTCCCTTCCTTTCCTTTTATACCAAATTCCCAAACCCTAATCCTCATTTCTCACCAAATAGTCGCACGTGCTCTATAATTTTCTCTCTCTTCTCCCTCTCTCTCCTCTCACTAAACAACTCTATTGAAGCCATCGTTGGTGATGACTTTTTCCATTGTTGGTGAACGGCTGCTGCCACCACGGTGAATGGATGCTTCTGTCACTTCATCATCGCCACCACTTCTCTCCCTCCCTCTACTTGATCTCTTCTTCCTCACCACCGACGAACCCATCGTTGGCTTCCTCCCTCCGCTCTCCCATTTCCAGCCGGTGAAAACACCAAGAACCACTGCCAATGCTGCTGTCCACTTACCCCACCGGCGAGCCAACCAAAGTATACCTAACACCTTTTCCTTTCTCTCGACGTTGCTGACCATCTACCAGCCAAAGAATCTTGAGAACTAGCACCGCCACTGACGAACCAGCGGGCACTGTCCGGTTTAATCTTCATTGAAAAACATTGCAATTTATCCCAGAATCGTAAGAATCCATCTCAAGTTTGTTTTCTTAGTTTAATTTAATTTTTTACCCCGTATTTTATTTTTATCTTTCTTTGGACAGGATCTGTGATTTGAAATTTGCGAAACTTATGTGAGATTTTCGGTCTAATTCCTTGTGATTTGGGCTTGTTCTAAATTTGTATAATCATTGTGTTACCCTAAATTGTGACTTGAGTATCCACTTGTGATTGCGAAATTGTTATGAACTTCTGCTATTGTGGTTTAGTGCTTAGACCAATTGAAAATCCAGATTTTAGTACATCAATAGTTGTAGTATTTTATTCATCTTAATGTTGTCAGTAATTGAATTGTGCGTAATTATTTTGGGTAACTTGATCTAATTGTGTGCAAAATTAGAAGTAATTTGAATTAGGAGTATTTGGTGTAATTAATTGCCTTTTTACCATTAATGACAAAGTTGTTTATTGGTATATTCTTTTTTTAAAATTAATATATGTGATTTACATATTTATGGTAAGCATGGCTAAAAAATATTTGATTTACATATTTGTGGTTAATTTAATTGATCCATCCTTAATGTAATTGATTTAGTTTGTCATATCTAATTGTGTGATTGATAATTTTCTTTCTTTTTTTAATGCCATGATTGACTTTGTGATAGCAGGTATACTTTTTAGCCTTAGTTGTCATAGTATGATTGATTTTGTGATAGAGGATATAATTATTTCCTTGTTTATCATAGTCATTTTCTACTATATAAGAAATCTTTTTTAGTGTTTAAAGAACAACTTTTAATCCCTTCTACTCTCTCATATACAAAAGAAAGACATCATATTCCCTCTTCTCTTAAACAACTTACAATATACACTCTCCTCCATACGAAAAGTTGTAAGCAAAATAAAAGTGCTTTACCATTTTAAATTCACATTTACTCTCGGAGCATTGCTCTCGATCTTCCTGTGATACTTTGTGCTCGGGTTGCATGCTGCTTGACTTTTCTTACTGTTGTTTATTACGATCAATCGGTAAGTTTCTGCCGACGCAATTTCAATATCTTATATGATGATACTAGAAAACATGTCTATAAGAATTATTCGGTGTTTGTTTGCTATATCTGTGTTACGTTATATTCTTACTTGTACTGCTATTACACATTGTCTGACAAGTATAAATAGACATTTTCGAGGGTTTGAAGAGTTGCCCAGGAGTGTGGGAGGGGTCAATTACTTCCTTCCTAGTTTAGGATTTTTATTCTTATTGGTCTGTAATATTATTCTAAACTGTCATGTAATAATGAATTATAGGGACTGATTGGGGTGCGGTGTTTACATGATTTTTAATAATAAAAATGAATAATTTTTTTATTCATTTTTAGTATTTTGGTCAATCGTTGAATAAAATCAACTGAAAGAAAAATCATTTTGGAGAAGGTCAAATTTCGATTGTTGTGAAAGTTACTGATGAATTTATTTTATTCTAATTCGATCAAGCACGTGAATCACTTAGGCAAACAAACCTAGGATTGGTTAATTGATTTGTTGTCACTTAGGCAAACATAATTTAGGACTTATTTTGATCACCTAGAAATCATGCTTTTAGGAGTTTAATTTTTCCCTTTTTAAATTAAGTTTGAATATGTCAACTTAATTTACAACATATTTAATTACTTTTGGCATGTGTAACAAAGTTTTGGCATATTATAATGATATTTTTTGCATTTTAAATAACGTTCTCAACAAGTAAATTTAAATTTTCAGCATTCAAAATAACATTTTCAGCACTTTAAATAATATTTTTAGCACACTATAATTAATTTTCAGCATTTATATTTATTTTTTTGTATGTTTTTTTTATTAATTTTCAGTATAGTCAAACAATTTCTAGCATCCTTTTTTTTCCTCCAACAATATAAAATTACTTTCCCAACGCTAAACATAAATTTCCAGCAATGTTCTTTTAATGTTTAAAAGTAATTTTCAACTTATTAATTATTTTAATCAAGTGATTATATTTCCCGCACTCTAAATTAATTATCAATATTTTTCTACCAATTTACAACATGTTTTTCACAATAAAATTAATAGGTATCATTTCCCAACATATTTACTTAGACATGTTTTAACAAATTTACAACACTGTTTTGAAATGGCTTAACAACTATCTCTCATCAATAAATGATTATGTGACACACAGATATCATGTCTATAGGCTTAACTAAAAAAAAGTAATTGCTTGTGTTTACATGTTAACCACTTTAACCAACTCTTAATTGACCAAGAGGCCTATTTGAGACTATTTCTTGCTACGTGTTCAACTTTAAATAAAGTGTTTGAAATACGACGGTTTATTAGCACGTGAGGCGTCTGATAATTGTTCGTATTTTCAAATCCAAGTCGTCCAGTTGGGAACCTGGTTCAAACCCACTCTAGACACCTAGGATAGAGTAAAATCAAATCCTATTTTAGGCATGAGCCTAGGACGACCTAATACCCGAAGGGGTATTGGGCCCATTAGAAAACTTGCCCTCCGTCTATTGACCCCGGGTCAAATACAGATGAATTATATTTATGTGTCAAAGAAAATATATGTTTGTTTAATCCAATCCATTATCCTTTGGGGGTCGGGAGAAGGCTTGCTTTACTTACTTTTGTATAAGGTTGCCTCAATCATATACCAATTAAGGGAGAAATTGAAGTAAGCTAAACAGGAATTGACTAATTTGAACGGTTACATCTAGAGCATAGTTATACGAAAATCGCTTGTCATCAACAGATGTCGTCCATGACCAAAAGTGGACAAAGCTAAGAGAGCGAAGGCTGATAGAAGAGCATTCAGGAACTAGTATTTCCCATCCCCTTCATGTGACATTGTTCTTTTTATCATATTATTTTCCCTTTTCCTAAAGATTGTATTCCTTTTGTGCAACTTTTGTAGGCATTTATGACATTTATGTACACCTATGAAGGTTTTCGGGGGATAATGGATTGCTTTTAAAAAGAATATACTTTCCTCAAATACGTTAGGCCAACCCTTGGCTTAAAAGGGTCACCCAACTAGGATATGCATTTATTATGCAATATAACTGTCTTATATGTTTATGTGCATTTGTTTGAATCAAAGACAAATTTATCCATTATGCTCTCGTGGATCAGTTTGCCTCTAAGGCAAACAAATATAAGTGGTTAATTCTTGTCAAATGTCTTGCATTATTTATCACATATGAAAACTAACACATCTGTCTTTGAGTTATTTTACTTTACAGATAACAAAAAACTACTCCGTATTGAAATAAACTGGCAGAACATCCTTACTTCACTTGGTCAAAAGTTCAAAATCCCATCCTGTGACCATCATTCAAAAAAGACTGAAAGCAATGAAGAAAATGCGTTGACCATCAGGGACAATGTAATAGCGGAACAAAGTGAGATAATTGTTGAACTCACGAGAAAATTAGAAATGCTTAAGGAGGAAATGAACCGTACTCGAGATTTGGCTAGTCTGGCCATCAATGTCAATGTTGCTGCTCTAGGAGAACACGGAACTCCACTCCATATTACTCCCCTCGGTATGCCTATTCTTCGGGACCATCCAAGTAACATATTGTCTCTGCTCCTCAACTTGTACAAAACACCAATCGAGAAAATAACCCAGATGCTTACCATCCATAAAATCTGCTTCCAAATCCATGAATTCGTCTCCAAATCTGCAAATTCATTCCAGCATCCCCAAAATCCATTTTCAAACCCACAAAATTCACTCCTAAATCTATAAAATCTATCTCCAAAGCCACCAAATTTCACTTAGATTCCACTAAACTACTCTTAAATTCCACAAAATGCTCTCGATTTTCAAAAAGTTCTCCCCACCTAAAACCCAACCTCCTCTCATCAAGCTGCCCTTCCAAATCTTTCTCATATCATCTTATCCCCTGACATCTACAATCCCTTTCCCAATCCCAAGGTAGATCATTATGAGGAGAAGAAATCTCATGGGGCTATACATGAAGAGATTATAAGGATCAATGAATCTCATGGGGCAGGCGATAATGATGCTTTGGGTACGATGATCTATGTGCTCATCCCGGAATAGATCTACCAAAAGGGTACAAAGTCCCTAAATTTAAAGTGTTCAGCGGTACCTAAAATCCAATATCCCTTCTGAGAAGTTACTGTGATCAAATGGTTGAGGTAGGAAGAAATGAGGCACTATTAATATGCTTATTTAGCCGAAGCTTAAGCGGTGAAGCCTTAGATTAGTTCACGTCTCAAGAAATGAAAAGATGGTCTAGCTAGAGGGTGTTGGTTAAAGGTTTTATCGATAGATTTGCATTTAATGTTAAGATAGTCCCTGACCGATACTCACTAGATCAGATCAAGAAGAAGAATGATGAGTGTTTTAGATACTATGTCTTCTGTTGGAGGAAGGAAGCTGCCAAAGTACAACCTCCCATGTCTGAGGAGGAAATGGTATTGGTTTTCTCTCGCGCTCAGAAGGGAGATTTTACACTAAGATGGTAGCCGCGGTTAGGACAACTTTTGTAGATTTGGTAAAAATTGGGGAATCGCTAGAGGAAGGCATTAGAATAGGAAAGATTGTTAAAACCCCAACATCATCTGGGTCTTCCATGTTTCCAAAGAGGAAAAGAGAGGATGTGACTTCAGTCTCTACTAATTCTATTGATAAATTGAAAAGGAAATTCAAGCCTATAAATATTCTTTCCTAACCACTGCCACCAAGTTTTCAGCCTGTATTCTACGTCCAAACCCAATATCAAGCTCTATTTCCAAATATTTTACCCCAGTGCAAAGTTCCACAGCCAAATTAATAGTCTCATGTTCAAGATACTCTTCAAAACAACCAAATAAAATTCCAAGCGCCTACGAACTATCATCAAGTACCTCCTTCTGCTAATCAAAATTAGTATAACCCCCCACGTATAAACCTTAAAAAGAAACCTCCTAGAAAATTCACTCCATTGGCTGAAAGTCGTACCCAGCTCTTTGGAAGATTGACAAAAGCTATTTATTTACAGCCTATTCACTCCATTGTGCTTATCATTCAGGAGCGCCCAGGCATAACACTGAAGATTGTATTAATCTGAAACATAAGATCCAAGACTTGATTGATCAGAAGATTATCACTCTTCAGGTACCGACATAAAATATAACCAATAGTCCATTACCTAATCACGGGAAAGCAGGGGTTAGCATGATCAAAATAGTAGGTGAATGGGTATCTAGCAAGACTATTACTAAGGTTAATTCAAAAAAATTCCAAAAAGACAGAAGGAGTGGAAAAGATAGAGAAAGTTGAAGCTACCTTGAGTGTCTTGAGTAAGAATTTGGAAGGAATTATTAATCACATTACGGTCCCAGAAAATCATCTAATCATGGGATAGGGTACCAACCAAGAAAGGAAGATTAGATTGAAGATAAGTCAAAGATTAGTCTATCCAAACCTTTTTCGTACCAGTTATTTCTTGTGTGCAAAATGTCAAAAAATGATGGTCTTGGGGATGGAATGGAAAATTTGTTCGCGGGATGCAATGTCATACCCAAGGGTTTCCCTAATTCTGGTAGGGTGAGGAAGGTTACATCAGGAGAGGCATTTCAAAACTGGACCTCCACTCCATTCATAACTCGTCGCCTGTCTTGTTAGATGAAAAGGCAATTACTAGTAGTTTTTTAAAAATCGATGATGATCAAAGGAGGCACTGTGATCCACCCTTTTATGTCTTAAGTTTTCTTTTTGTGTTTTATAG
Organism: Capsicum annuum; assembly: GCF_002878395.1. Lineage (NCBI taxonomy): Eukaryota > Viridiplantae > Streptophyta > Magnoliopsida > Solanales > Solanaceae > Capsicum > Capsicum annuum. The sequence goes on from NW_025861769.1 coordinate 247,101, forward strand.
CTTTTAGAAATGCATGGGCCCGCATTTGCATGGGTCATGAGCCATCATTTGTATTTATTTTCCAAAAGGCCTCCTTTTATTTAAGAAGTTATTTTGAAATATGATTATACTATTATCTTGTTATCATCTAACTTGATTTGGTTTATTAGCAATAATTTAAAGCCTACCAATGTCATGTCATGTTAAGGTTTAGACGAACAAAGCGAGAGAAATGATGATGAATAGAAGGAAAGTGATGAGGATTAATTAGTGGAAGATATATAGAAATTTAAAACCTGAGAGAAGACCAACTTGGACCAAACTGAAGAGTCAACTTGGGCAATCATGATGAAATCAAATAGACAACTATTAGTGTTCACTTAGCAGAAGCACACACAATTCTGATGTGGTAAAGACATACTATGCTTGAATAATGTTTTAGTTTTATTTCCTTGGTTTATTTGTAATCATTTTTATGATAGTGTTTGTTTTATGATATGTTATTGCCTAGAATCCTTTTTATTTATGTACAGACTACGATTGACCTGAATTCCTAAGAAAGGAATACATAGGTGGCCTATGTCAGCTTCGATCAACCCTTTAGGAGAATTTGTCCTTTTTTTTTATGTACGAACTATGTTTGACCTAAATTCCTAAGAAAGGGATATGTAGGCGGCCTATGTCGGCTTTGGTCAACCCCTTAGGACAATTTATCCTTTCCTTTTATGTTAAAACTATGTTTAACCTGAATTCCTAAGAAAGGGATACATAGGCAGCCTAAGTCGGTTTCAGTCAACCCCTTAGGATAATTTATCCCTTCTTTTTATGTATGAACTACGTGATGACCTGAATTCTCAAGAATGAGATATATAGGTGGCCTATTTCATCTTTGGTGAACCCATTAGAATTTTATGTATATCCCTAGCATAGTCTTGAACTACGTTTGACCTGATTCCTGCTTCAATGGGATATGTAGGCACCCCAGCAGCTCAGTCGTATAACCCAGGAAATGAAAATTGGGACAGAATTTTTGAAAAGGAATCTTGAAAATTCATAAGAGAAAGATTATCTTCCAAAAAATAAAGAGAACGAAGACTAACAAACACTTCGGATCCTCTCAAGCTAAGATCGTCTCAAACGACTTTAAACTGGGGCAGAAATTTTAAAGAAATCCTTAAAATTTCCACTAATATATTGGAATATATTTCAAATCCCCCAGCACCAGAGGACAAAGTCAAGTTTTTGAAATTACCAACTGCGATAAAGTCTAGATAGACTAAATCTCTGGCTATGATAGAAATTCTGATAGAGAGCCTCAACAATGCTAAATCCCTAGCAATCCTTCTTCAAACGTTAGACATAGCCAGAACTAAGAGGAAGACGTTCATCGGGATTGTACATAACATGACTGGCAAAGATTTTCAAAAGTTTTTACAGAAATTTTCAATACTATTTTCTAAAATTAAGACTACTTTAAGAAATCAATGTAAATATTTTTACTTAGTGATTTCCTAAGAATCTATTGTGATGGGGAATCAGGGTGGAAATCCCAATATGAAAGAGTACTCAAAAGATGGTAAGTAGCCAACCAAGGATCGAAGAAGGTCAACACAGAGTGGCTTCACTCAAAAACTAATCATTTTTCTATAGATGCAGGGATCAGTACACAAAAAATGGAAATATTTTTCAAAAAATCACCAAGCGGGTTAAAAGACACACCAAAGCAGATAATGCTCAAGAACGGTATTTTCGAGTAGCCCTAAAGATGGGTTTAATACCATTTATTGAGGATCTTTGAAATTGTCTATCTCATTTCTTAAGACCTTGAAGGACAAACAAAGGTGCCTTATCTTCTTTATGAATATTGTATTTAGAATTCTTTATATAAAAGCAGCCGCTAGCATAAACGATGTTATGTCTATTAAATATTTACTTTGAGTGTAGGTGTATTCAAGGAAGTCAACATAATAAATACAACAATCAAAGGATCACTCACTAGGAGGAAGAACAAAAATTCATCCTCACAATTTTCCTTGAAGCGGAGAAAATGGACTTTGAGTAATCCCCAAACAAGGGTTTTGCCCCATTTACTTGCATTCGATAGATCTTCTATTTAATTATTTCTTCAAAAAGAGAAGATTAATCTCACAACAAGTCATTCAAATTATGATACTCAGTATTTGCCATTAAACTATCACAAAGCTTGATTGTGGTAGCCAGGGAGAGCAATATTTTATCTACTAACTATTTACCTTGAGTATAGGTACATGTAGAAAGCAAAACCCAGACAAACAGACTCAGGTGAAATTATTTTCAAATCACCGAATGAACCATTTCATATCATCTCATTGCTAAGAGGGCCATTTCATGCCATTGCCAGGAGGGTCATTTCATGCCATTGCCAAGAGGTCCATGTCGTATCATTTCACTATTGAGAGGGTGATTTCATGCCATTTCTAAGAGGGTCATTTCATATCATCTCACTGTCGAGAGGATCATTTCATGACATTACCAAGAGATCCATCTTATATCATCTCATTGTTGAGAGGGCCATTTCATGTCATTGCCAAGAGGGCTATTTTATTTTATTCCATTACCAAGAGGGCCATTTCTTCTAATTTTATTATTGAGAGGACCATTATATTTAATATCTATTGACACGAGATATATCATACGCTAGCATTGAGGATATCAGTAATATTTAATATCTATTAACACGCGAGATAGCAATGCTAGCATCGAGGATATCATCAGCATTCAATATCTGTTGACACGTGAGATAGCATATGCCGGTGTCGAGGATATTATCAGCATTCAATATCTGTTGGCACGCAAGATAGCATATGCTAGCATCAAGGATATTATTAGCATTTAGTATCTGTTGATACGCGAGATAACAAACACTGACGTTGAGTATATCATCAGCATTTAATATATGTTAACACGCAAGATGCAAATACTAGCATCAAGGATATCTCACATTTTATGAATCAATATCTGAATGCATCAAGAGCATGCAATTTGAAGGGACTCCTTTAAGTCGCTATCTGAAGACAAGTAATATATGAGATCTCCTAGAAATTGACAATTCGAGGGTCATCTATAAGCCATATTATTTGAAATAGGATAGTGTACAAGACTACGCATGAGTTGATAGCCCACAGGTCATTCGTAAGCCACAACAACATCCTAACCAGATAGTGTGCAAGGTTACCTAAAAATCGATAGTCTGAAGGTTATCCATAAGTCGCAACTAAATCCTTACCGGATAATATGTAAGCTTATCAAATTAATAATTCCAAGGGTTCTCTATAAGCCGCATCATATCCAAGAACGATTATGTGAAGGATTACCCAAAGAGTACCAATTTGAGAGATATCTATAAGTTATATTGTATCTAAAGTCAGATGATGTGCAGGAACACCTGAGAACTACCGATTGGAGGGATATCTATAAGTCATCTCTTATCCAAGGTTGGATGATGTGTAGGATTACCTAAAGGCTAGGAATTCAAAGGATATCTGTAAGTCGCCTCCTATCCAACATCAAATAATGTGCAAGATTATCTAAAAATTTACAATTTAAGAAAAATCTATAAGTCGTATCATTATAAAAGATGCGCAAGACTTACTGACATCATATGCAAAGAATTAATGGCAATAACCAAAGACGTTATCATACAACAAGAATTATAGGTGACCAAAGGGTTACCGTATCAGCATAATATTACATAATTGCATGGACCGTTCTGCCTAAAATGTCGTCGGTGTCCAAAATGGCCACCCTACTTTGAAGACATATTCAACCGACAAATGAGATAATTATGCAACAACTAAGAGGGTTGTTGTGTCTGTTTTTGCAAGTTATTTCCTTCCCAACTGGTACAAAAAAATATGACTTTGCTATTCAGGAGACAACTCACGTGGAGATATGATAAAGACTATATTCCTCTTTTGTGAATTATATTTAGCACTAATGATCTTTGTTTGAGACATTGTCGAGAACATCCGAGAGGATGAAAATCTCAAATCATAACCACAGGTGTGGATGACTCCAGATAGGAAGTAACACAATGCGGGACTCTTTCTTACCTGCAAAATAGGACATAATCTAGATAGGGACGTCAAACTCTTTAGACACGAGCTAAAGGATGATTGCCAACGTCAATCAAACCACACCCCTGTTAGAAGGAATATGGTTACTTTAAGATATTTTTATTCCAGCTTCACTCTGGAGATATTTCTAAACTCGTATTGAAGGTAACCTTCTCTTTCTTTTAAATTCGAGTGACAACACACTTAGAGTTTTGGGAAATTATGTCTAGGTAAGTTCTTACCTATGAATATGAAGGATCCCATGTTCATAGTTAAGAGGTTACAAGCCCCTTTTCCGCAACTCGATCAACTTGTCACTCATCCTGAGCGAAAGATCATCTAAAATAAAAGACTATTTTTTCTACCGATTGAGTCGAACTACAAGTAGTCTGATTTCTCGAGTCTAGAGAATATGTAGGATGGGCTCTTTGTTGAAAACTAGACTGCATTCCAACCCCCCCCCCCTAAATTACTATATTCTACAGCTTTTTTGTTTCATCAAAAACACCAAAATTGAGATAGCTGATGAATTTTTTGAAAATCGTGCTTTAAATCAAGCTTTATGAACTACAAGTAGCCTGAATTCTCATGTAACCTAAGATATGTAGGAAACCTAATACCAAGGTCCGGCCTTAACTCCGAAACTCATGCGAAAATCAACCTCTTTCAGTTTTGAATTTGTGAACGGACAAAAATTAGGATTGTCAACCTCCCTTTGCCCAAGATTACTTGCATCCATCCTACCCAAAGCGAGGGAGAATTTTTTGACCTAATTTTTTTCCTCCACAATTAAGTTTAATTTCGAGTTTCTTCAATTTTAAATAAAATTATAACATTTATTTCATCCAAATAAAAACTTTTTCTAAATATTTATTAACGTAAGTTTGTCATTTTAAGTAGCAATTATACATTATCGTATTCAATTATACCAGATTATATAATTTTGTTACTTAAATAACTATTTTATGAAATATCAAATTTTAATCAAAGCTTATCTTAAAAATTAATTTAAATGGGTAAAATCTTGATTCAAATATGATTTATTCCAAAAAATAATTTCTTTGAAAAAATATTTATTCAATTTTATCAAATCAAGAAGCTCGAGATTAAACTAGTTGCTAATTCATTTCAAATCTTGATTCAATTAGGTCAATTTATTAAATTTGACTTTAATTGAGGTCATTTTGGCCACAATTGCAATACAATTGGCCAATTAACTTTCAATTAGATTAAAATTTAAACACAATTGACTAAAATTCTATCAATAAGCTATTTAATAAATAGCCCAAACCTAATCTTAATTGGGATCAGATCTAATTGGAATCAGATCTTAAATAACCCCAAAGTCTTATTCTACACATTCCTTCTTAAACAACCTAAATAATCTAGCCAAAAGACACCATTGACCCAGTCCAAGAAATTATCTCACTCGGCCTATTTCTTGATTTCTTCAACAAAATATCGACTTCCAACAGTACGCGTACAACAGCAATACCATATGGATACAACTATTATCAACGACAATAATACATCAGCAATAGCTGCTGAATATCAACCTGAATCCGGCACCAGCGATCACCCCAAACCCATTGACAATGCAGTAACAGCAAAACAGTACCAATTTCAACCTAGTTTCGGCAGAAAACCCAAATTCAAACAAGCAACAACCCATCAAAACCTGACCCATTCGCAACAGGACCAAGAATCCATCAACCAAACCCAACCTGTTCACAACAACAATTTTAACCCAACGTCAGCGGTAAACCCATATCCTACAAATTGAAAACTTGAGACACCGACCCGTATGTCCATATCTACCCAACATCCATTTAAATTGTAAATACTTTTATTGATTCATACAATTATAGTTGAAAAACTTTATCCTCTTTAAAAATCTCAAAATTGCCCTTTAGAGATGCTATCCCACATTGATGAAATCAGTAATTGGTCCCTCAAAATTTATTCTATATAAATCTCATTCTAGAGATAAAATGGAAAAGTCTTGAAAGGTGGAAAACCTATGAGCAAAAAGACGGTCTATTTTTCTAGTAAAAATTTTGTTTAGGTGAAATTCGTTGGTTAATTGAAGATTTTGAGTTGACGATGACATTTTCTGTGGTGTTCATGAGTCTGATGTTAGCTCGAGGTTTCATTCTGCTACTCCCAAAGAGGTAAATACCTTTTAACACCTTTATTTTTTTTATCATTTTTTTTCTCTACTTCATCTCCTTCTGGTGTAATTATAGTGTTGTTTGCTGGGGGTAGCTATAAATGGCTATGAAAGTCGTAGGATGTATTGTTTTTTTGTGGAAATGATGATTGTGTTATAATGTTCAATTCAATTTTTTCGTATGTTATTGGTGTCGATCGGCTGTAAATATTTAATTATAAACTGGTTTAGTGATTATCGATATTGAATAGTCATAACTTTATAGTATGAATTAATGGGTATATTTATGTCGTTGAGATCCTGCACTTTTCTTGTCTAGTTCACTGTTATTGTTTACATATTCATGTGGTAAAGGTCAGCTTCCAGTTTTATTGATTGAGCACTAAAGATGATTTCTTTAATTTATCACTCTCCATTCCGACCTCAAGTTCGAGGCCTAATCACAAAATTTATGGCTGGTGTCGCTTTTAAAACCCACTATAGCATCAAATTTTCCTAAACTCCTAGCATGTGATTACTTGAACATTGTAGTTGATTTGCCATGCTTTAGTTGAATCTTTTTGAATAATCTCGATACGCTGTCATAAGTAAGGATGTGTCTTTGTTTGCTTTCTTTTTATCTCCTTTGGTTTTTGTTCCTATTTTAAGGTTATTAGTGATGGTCTACTCAACCTTATTAGGCTTCCTTCTAACTCTTTTGGCCTTTAGATCTAAGGGAGATAGTGGGTGTATGCCCGTGATGAGGTCATTTGTCCTATGAACCCTCAAAGGTCTTCTATCTTCCCCTTGAAAATTCATTTTGAGTGGATCCAAGAGAAGATGAAGGTGAGTTTCAGCATGCTCCTCTTTAGGCTATAAGTTGTGCCCCTCTTTCTTTGTGTTAACTATGAATAATGTTACCGTTATCGACAAGATTGCTTGCGTAATTAGAAAGTATCCTAACTTCCTTTGCCTTACTTTCCTTCCTTGTGATTGTCGTGGGTATTATAGACGTAATGTCTTGTTTATTGCACATTTATTCTATCATTACTAGTTAAATTTTTTACTCTCTTAGTGTAAGTTTTATTTTAGTGATGCATTCATGTCCAAACATCGTCTTCCATGATTCCTCGAGGATCATCTCGATGACTAAGAACTCATTTCTTGAGTCTGTCTGGAAGGGGATGAAAATAAGGATGGCATGCCCTACAACTTTGTTTTTTTAGTTTGATGTTTTCGGATCAAAGCTTGGAGTTTAGCTCTTGTTCTTTCTCTTAAGTTTGTTCCCAGTATATGTCCTTATTAGAAAGATATACGTAATAGTATCCTGTTGAATTGTGGAATATTGAGCATATCTACTTGCGGGTTATGCCTTGATTTTTGTTGCCATCGTATTTATAGGAAGTATGACATTTAATCAATATACACTAAGATATCGCATTTTGGTGTTAAGGTAAAATATAATTGAGTGTCAAAGGACTTGCTAAATGAAAGTGATCCAAATAATGGTGGATACATCCAAAACATGTGCTATCTTAACTATTTCTATGGTCCCTGTTTAAAGCAGTAATTTGTTTGCTATCATAGGAGCAATTCCATGAATGTTGCGGGAGTTTGATTAGATTAAAGAATATATACAATTTGCAAATATTTTCTTATTTATTTTAGAGTTGTCTATAAATATTTATTTTTCTTTTGGTGAATATCTTTTGTTCGCAAGTATATACAGTTCAATGATTCTTATCAAAAGTCAATGTGATTATTAGGAATTTTAGATATTTCTAAAAAATATACATAGTCACCTTAGGTTGAATTGATTAAAATGTCAAGTCTAGATGATGTCTCTTTTAGGGTTCTAGTTTTCTTTTATTGCCTTGCATTTGGTATTTTGTTCGTTGCTATGAATATTTGAGTACTTTCCTATTTCTTTACAAATGTTTATTTCAAGTTTAACTAGGAGTATTGGGAGTGTGTTCATGATCTCGATTTTGCGATATCTTGTTGAGGGTTGTCCTTCTACGATAGTGTAATACCCCACAAAATTCGAAGCCTAACTCAGTCTCTTAGAGCTTAAAGAGGGGTCCTAGACTTAGAAAATTCTAGCGAAGTATTTAGACTTAGTATTATTTTGGCCTTCTGTAAGTTGGCAACCCTATTTCACAACCTCTATGACATTAAAATGTCAATCTTTAGGTTGATTCATGATCAGGAATGTCAGTAGGTGTTCCCAGACGAGTTTTGAATTTTTAGACCTCATTTGAACTACTTTTAGGAATCCAAACTAGTGTATCGATGCGATCTCAGGGCAGCGCATCAGCCATCGCATCGATCAATATTTTTCCTTGGCTCCCAATGGCTATTTCCAGTAAACCGACGCGGACTCAATGCGGTGCATTGTCCATTGCGTTGATGGAAACGATGCAGCGTGTCGTCCTACCCGTCGATAGTTTAATTTTCAGTCATTAAAAAGCCTCATCCTTAGGGGTAAATGGGTCATTTACCCAACCCTATTCAGCCCTCATTAAGCAAAATATGCTTACTTTCTTTCAAATTGCTACAGAATAGAAACTCTAGGTGTTTTAATTTCAAAGTCAAGGCTCAAGATTTCATCACTTTCTTCAATAATTTAGCAACCAAGATATGTCAAGTGTTCATCCAAGGGTTTCTTTCACCCTTGGAGTCCAAGAAACTCTTTTAAAACTTTGAGGAAGTTGATTGCATTATTTCCATGATTGGATTCAAGTGTATTCATGATTATAATGTTGATTGGGTTTCTAATCTACGACTAAGTGCAAGATTTATATGCAAAATAGTTATTATGTATTTAGTATCATAGGATTCATGTTGAAGTCTTGAAATTGTGAACTTGGTGTGGAAATTGTGTTGCTCATGTATTGATTAGTACTATGTGCATACATACAGTGCTTTCCAAAGTTTTTGATGAGTTGTTCATTTGAATCTAATAGTGAGATTATATCATGTTAGTATGTATACTATTTCATGCCATTCAAGTATTTGATAAAATGCCTCTATAGATGCATTATGAAAAAAGTGTGTACTTTTTATGCTAAGCAAGGTCATGTGATGCTTTACTTTTCATGCTATCGAGTCTGAGGGTATTTAATACCCGATAATTTAGTTGTTTACCTAGAGCCAGTATCAGTTACAGAATAGTCTCAGTCAAGTCACAATCGGTAGTACCCTCAATTAGTTACTGGACATAGGAAAACTCAATTGACTCAGTATTAGTCCATTCTAGTTCAGTATTTAGTTCAGACCTCAGTAAACTCAGTCAACTAACAGAATTCAATAGTATTTCATTAGTCAATGGAAACTTAGTAAACTCAGTAACAGTTCAGTTAGGCCAAGTATAAACTAGGAAATTAGTTCAGTGTCCATTCAGTTGAGAGTAGGATTCAGCACCGAGCAAACCCAGGGATGGGAGCATTTCAGCCAAAAGAGGGTTTGACCCTTAGTAGCAATCCTTGCATTATAGAACTACATAGCCAGCGTAGGTTGAGATATCTTTCTTCCAGATACTATAAGTGTTGAAACATCTCATTCGAGTTTTCCTACCAGCGAGGGTTGACAAAAGAGCTTCCTGTCAGAAAGGGTTAAGTCACAGCTTATCTTTACCTATGGCACGATATTGACACCCTTCTAATTGGGGTTACAGGTTGGACCCTAATATATTTAGGAAGGGGTATGTCAGTTAGAAGATTACCTGTCATAGTCTCAGTTTCAGATTCAGACTTAGTACAGACCTCAGTTCAGTTTTATAAATTTAGGAGTGTTAGAGACAGTCACTCGGCTCAGTATGGAACTCATTAGAGTTACACAAAATCAAGACTATCAGATACAGTTATTTAGTTATTAGTAATTCAGTATTAGTATGCTCAGATATCAGTTAATCAGTATTCAGACTCAGTATTCAGTGTTATCACGATCTTAGTTACAGTTTACTTATTCATGTATGTACTCTCATCCAGTTATACTCACGTCATTCAGTCAGTGTTGTTCATGCATATGAACCCATGCATATCATCCTACCTCACTTAGCATACTAGTACATTCAAAGTACCGACGCATACTTTTCTTTTGCACTATGATGTCTTATATCATAGGTTTAGATGCATAGTCTCCCGAGCACCCTTAGCAGTTTAGATCTTTAGTAGAAAGAGTTAGTGGTGAGTACTCATAGTTTAGGACATGCTTATTTTCTCTAGTATTTCAATTTATCATTTTATTTCAGTAGCCAGAGTTAGTTTGGGACTTGTCCCATCAACTCTACATTTTAGATAGTTTAGAGGCTTTTCAAACTAGAGTATTTTTAGACAAATGTTTTAGTTTTGATATTATTATACTGTATTCAGTTTTGTTTTAGTATTTAACTTTATGGCAAGTTTCCACCTAATTTTCGTATATATAAAGCATTATTATTCAGTTATTGGAACAGGTACAAGTCATGGGCTAGCATGTGGTCCTTCAAAATTATGAGCACCGTGTAGCGTCTGGGTTACAGACTCGAGGTATTACAAACTTGGTATCAGAGCCTAAGGTTTAATAGAGTCCTAGGAAGTCTGAAAGCTGCATCTAGTAGAGTCTTGTGCATGGGCGTGCAATGCACCACACATATGGGCAAGAGGCTATGAGATATTTTAGGAAAAATTTCCCTTCTTTCAGTATTCATGTCGTGCGAGTGAGCATGAGCTCAAGTTAAACTCTCAGTCTAATTTATCCCTTCCTTATGCTTCTAGGACATGTCTTCCAGAGAAGCTAACTAAAGAAGTGATAAAAATCAGTCATCCCCTCCGCCCGTTCAGGCAGATCCCTTGAATGAGCATGTTTGTCATGCTGAATTTAAAGTTGCTTTCACTACCTTAGCTCATTTAGTAGTTGCTAAAAACAATCAGATGGCTATGATCCTATCTAGGCTTATGGATTGTACTCTACAGAGTGAGGAGAAGAGGCAAAGAAACAAGGGGAGAAAGAATAAGAGGGCCAGAATGTCTAGGCCAAAGAGTGGCCGAACAAATCCTCTTTGCCAGAAGTATAGCAGGAACCACCAGGGTTTCTGTAGAGCTGGTAGTGATGTGTGTTTTGGGTGTGGCAAGCCAGATCACAGAGTCAGATATTGTCCCCAGTCAGGTTCCTAGGGTCAGAATAACTATACCCCAGCTCAGTTTGTTCGCCCGAATCAGTAGGGTGCTACTTTCAGTGCCACCAGTGGGCAACACCCAAATAGACTCTATGCACTTCAGTCCCCACAGGATCAGGAAAGTTCTCCTGATATGGTCACTGGTATGTTACAAGTTTTTCATTTACATGTTTATGCTTTGCTAGATCCAGGAGCTTCTTTGTCCTTTGTTACTCCCTATATAGCTGTTAACTTTAGAGTCAGTGTCGAAATTATTAAAGAGCTTTCTCAGTCTCTACCCTAGTGGGTAAATCTATCATAGCCCGGTGGGTATACAGGAACTGTCCGATTTTGGTATCTCAGAAAGTCACTTTAGCAGACTTAGTCGAATTAGAGATGACCAATTTTGATGTCATTCTTGGAAAGTATTGGCATCATTCCTACTAGAGTACCCTTAGCAGTTCAAATCTTTAGAAAAAATAGTTAGTGGTGAGTCTTCATAGTTTGAGGACATGCTTATTTTCTCCAGTATTTTAGTTTATCAATTTATTTCAGTGGTCGGAGTTAGTTGGGGACTTGTCCCATCTACTCCATGTTTCAGACAGTTTAGAGTCTTTTCAGACTAGAGTATTTTCAGACAGATGTTTCAGTTTTGGTATTGTTATACCATATTCAGTTTTATTTCAGTATTGAACCTTATGGCAAGTTTTTGCCTAATTTCCGCATATATACAACATCATTCTTCAATTATTGCAGCAGTTACCCTTCATGGGTTAGCTTATGGTCCTTCGGGAGTATGATCACCATATAGCGTTGGGGGTATAGACTCGAGACATTACAGATAGAGTATATTAATCAATTAATCATAGATATTAAATGACATAAGAAATCCCATGGATTACCCTTCCTAACCTTGTGGCTGCTATACTACTTTTCTTTAATTTTTACGCATAATTTTTCATTCATTTTCTTAGAACATATATTAATTCATATATCTCTTTCTTTGTATGAACTCACTTAGGAGTCCAAACGGGCTCTTTTCTCTTGCATTACACAATGGGCCATTACATCTGAAAGTTTTACTAATTCCGACAAGATCTGTGTCCAACAGTACCAGAACTGATTTCAGAGGCACTCCGATGAAGCTCCAGCTATAATATTTTGGAGACCAGTTTCTGCATCAGTTTGCTGAGATCCAACATCCAACATCCCACACTAGAAAAGAGGACTTGGACTACAAGTGTAACATGGTGACTTCTAACCTTTGTTATTTCCTCCTTTCATATTAATTCTCATATTTTCTCATGTATCTTGAATTGTGTTTAATTTGTTGGGATTTTGTACTGTCGTATAATGGTGACTTGCACCACTTTTTATTATTTATGTTTCTTCCCTTGGGGCTAGGCCATTACTGTGCTATTTATTTTCCTACTCCAACGAGTATTTTCTATATCAGTTTACTAACCTGGTGATTTGTAAACTTTGATATCCATTTTTTCCTGATTATCCCATCTCTGGACGTATTTTTAAGTTGTGGGAGTGAGTTAGTTTTCTTAATTATTCCTTTTAATTTATGTGTGCCTTGTATTTCCTGTTGCTGCTTTGTTACTATCATTTATTATTTTTCTTAGATTAGCGGTTATGGGAGTTGATGGTTAGATAGGGTCATGTCTGAAGGGCTAGGGGTGGGGGGCTGTTGTGGAGGTAGGGGAAGAGGAAAGGACAGGTGTGGAAGGGGGTGCAAGGTTTTTCATTAAGGGAGGTAGAGGAAGACATGATGCTATAGTTGGTTGGTTGAGGGTTGGGTCTTGAAATATAGGAACTCTCCAGGGTAAGTCGATAGAGCTTGTGAAGATTCTTAGAGAGGAGGATTAATTTTGCATGTGTCCAGGAGACTAAGTTATTAGGGTCTAAGGCTAGGGATGTAGATAGTTATATGCTTTGGTACTCTGGGAGTGATAGGCATAGGAATGGAGTTGGCATTTTAGTAGATGAAGAGCTTAGAGGTCAGGTAGTGGAGGTTAAGAGGATCAGCGATAGGTTGATGACTATTAAGTTGGTCATTGGGGGATTTATCTTGAACTTGCGTAGTGTTTATGCGCCATAGGTGGGCTTGGGTAGGGAGGATAAGATGCGGTTTTGGGAGACTTTGGATGAGGTGGTGAGAGGCATGCCTAGGTTAGAGAAGATTATTCTAGCAGGTGATTTCAATAGGCATATCATGGCGTTACCGAAAAGCTTTGGCAATGTGCATGGTGGTTTTGGTATGGGGAGAGAAATGAATAGGAAGCTGCTCTATTAGATTTTGCGAGGTCCTTTAGGCTAGAGATGGTGAATTTGAGCTTTTCAAAGAAGGATGATCACCTGATAGGGTGTTGTGTAAAGACTGTAAGGTTACCCCAAGTGAGTATCTTTCAACCTAGCATAGTCTCTTGGTGATGGACTTGGGTATAAAGAAGGATAGGGAGAGAAGGGGTGAGGAGGGTCGACTTAGAATTAAGTGGGGCAGCTTGACACTGGTGAATTCATGGGAGGAGGTAGCGGGAATGGGGGTAGAAGTGTAGGGGGCATGGATAGTATGTGGGATAGGGTCGCTAGGTGCATCAGGGAGAATGCTAGTAAGATGTTGGGTGTTTCCAGGGGCCGATCCGAGCATCATCAGGGGTATTGGTGGTGGAATGAAGAAGTTAAGAAGAAAGTGGAGACTAAGAAATGGGCGTATGCTAAGTTAGTTGAGAGTAAGAATGAAGAAGAGAAACGGGTAAACAGGAAAGAGTACAAGTTAGCTAGGAAGAAGGCTAAGTTAGCAGTTATGGCATCTAAGACGGCAGTGTTTGAGAGCTTGTATGTAGGGTTAGAGGAGAAAGAAGGGGAAAAGAGGTCATTTAGGCTTGCTAAGGCTAGGGAGAGAAAGGGCTGTGACCTCAATAAGGTGAAGTGCATTAAGGAGGAGGATGGTAAGTGTTGGTGGAGGACGATCTCATTAAGAAAATATGCCAGTCGCATTTCCATAGGCTTTTGAATGATGAAGGGGATAGAGCTATTATGTTAGGGGAGCTGGAGCACTCAGAGGAGTGTTGGAATTTTAGTTATTGTAGACATTTTAAGGTGAATGAGGTTAGAGAGGTTGTTCGCAGGATGCAAAGGGGTAGGGCGACGGGGCCTGATGAGATTTCTGTAGATTTTTGGAAGTTTTCTGGCGAGGCTGGGTTATGGTGGTTAACTAGATTATTTAACGGCATTTTAAAGACGGCAAAAATGCCTGAGTCTTAGAGATAGAGCACTATGATCCCTCTGTATAATAACAAGGGTAACATTCAAAGTTGCAACAACTTTAGGGGTATTAAGTTATTGAGCACACTATAAAGATTTGGGAGAGAGTGGTCGAGGAGAGTTTGAGAAGGATAGTGTCTATTTCAAAGAACTAGTTTGGATTTATGCCCAGGTGCTCGATGACAAAGGTAATTCACCTGATACAGAGGATAGTGGAACAGTATAGGGAAAGGAAGAAGGACCTGAACATGGTGTTTATTGACTTGGAGAAGGCGTACGTCAAAGTCCCTAGGGAGATTTATTGGAGATGCTTGGAGGTGAGTGAGGTCCCGATGGCATATAGTAGAGTAATCTTGAACATGTATGATGGAGCTAAGACCCAAGTAAGGATGGCAAGCGGAGATTCAAAGCATTTCCCTGTCTTGACAGGTTTGCATTAGGGATCTACTCTTAACCCATTTTTGTTTGCTTTGGTGATGGATGTGTTGACGCGACGTATCCAAGTAGAGGTGACTTGGTGTATACTTTTTGCAGATGATGTAGTTTTGATTGATGAGACGCGAGGGGGTATGAATGATAAATTAGAGGTGTGGAGACAGACTCTTAAGTCCAAAGGGTTCAGGTTGAGTAGGAGGGATAGTTCAAAGTATCTTGGGTCCATTATTTAATGGAACAGTGAGATTGACGAGGATGTCTCACACTGTATTACGGCGAGATGGATGAAGTGGAAGCTCGCATCAGTGATGTTGTGTGACAAGAAGGTTTCGCCCAAGCTTAAAGGCAAATTCTATAGGGTGGTAGTCCATTCATCTATGTTGTATAAAGTGGAGTGTTGACCATCAAGAACTCCCATATTTAAAAAATGAAGGTGGCAAAAATACAGATGTTGCGTTGGATGTGTGGGCTAACTAGGGGTGATAGAGTTTGAAATAAGACTATTCGGGAGAAGGTTGGAGTGACTTCGGTGGCGGAAAAGATGCGGGAAGTTTGACTGAGATGGTTTAGACATGTGATGAGGAGGGGCACGGATGGCCCGGTTCTTAGGTGTGAGAGGCTAGCTTTAGATGGTTTTAGGCAGGGTAGGGGTAGTCCGAAAAAGTATTAGAAAGAGGTGATTAAGCAGGACATGGAGCAGTTACAGCTTACTAAGGACATGACCCTAGATAGGAAGATCTGGAGGACGCGAATTAGGATAGAAGGCTAGTGTCAGTTTAGGTCGCTAGTGTAGGGTATCACTTGGTGGGTGTATTATTCTTGCTAAGACACCTTTTTTCATGCTCTATTATGATTTAGTTTACTTTTCTTTGGTTACTACTACTTGTGGGTGTCGTATTTATGTTATGTCATCTTGTTCCATGCTTTATTGTGGATTTGATTATTATTCCTTGTAGTGGTATGGACTGCGTACATCTTAACCTCCCCAGACCCCACTATGTGGGAATACACTGGGTTTATTATTATTGTTGTTGTACACAAAGGGCCATTGAGGCCCGCCTATTTGGAAGACTTTGAACGCCGATTACATAGTACGGACGCAAGGAGTCGAAAGAAAAAGAATGGGTTAAATCCCGTCTTTGAAGTGGCAAAGAGACTCGAAAGTCTCATTTCTTAGCTATTTAGTTATTGTTGTCTTTTTATTATTATTAAGTTTTTTCTTCATTCATTATTTATTCATTCGGGCCTCGAAGAAAAAGTTGTAAACTAATACAGGTGAAGCGGATTGTGGGCCAAAAAGGCTCGAGAACATAGTTTAGGACAGGTTATGGGCCAAAGACCAATATCTAGGTTAGGACATGTGAAGTTGGGCTAAAAGCCCAATTAGACTAGGACATGGTGATGGATTTGGTCTTAAGAGCCCAAATCATTTATTTCTTATCCTCCTTCCCTTTTTTCTATGTTGTTTTGTTTGTGCGCTTGCTAACCAAGTTAAACCCCTAACTAAGTAGCTAAAAAACTGGTTTTGCAAAAAACTTTCAAAAAACTTTTTAATCAACTTCTTTTCAACAATCGAATTTTTAGAAGTTAGTCAAAGATAATTATTTTTTCAAACAGTCCAGATAACCTCAAGTTAGCGAACATATTTAGGTGCCTTAAAAACCTTCCTAAAATGTTAATAGAAACCGCTTACCTATAATCTCTAAACTGGAATGATTTTTCTATTTGAATCATTTAAAGGTTTTATAAAATTTCCCAAATAAATTAAATGGCGACTCTACTGGGCAATTTGAAATTAGGCTCTAACCAAATGTTTGAATTTGTCTTTTGACTAATTGTTATAAAATTTTTATGTGCTTATAGGTTTCAATTCCGCAAAATTTAACTATTGCATTTCATGGAATAATCCCGTATGATGATTATTAAACTATTTTGGGGTTTCATTGATGTCCCGTCCCCTATTGTTCAACTCCAAATAAAGTGTTGTAAATACAACGGTTTATTAACACATGAGGCGTTGGATGGTTGTTCGTATTTCCAAATCCAAGTCGTCCACTTGGGAACCTAGTTCAAACCCACTCTAGACACCTAGGATATAGCGAAACCAAAACCCTATTTTAGGCATGAGCCTAGGATGACCAAATACCCGATAGGGTATTGGGCCCATTAAAAAACTTTCCCTGAGTCTATTGACCCCAAATCAATTACATATGAATCGTATTTATGTGTGGAAGAAAATATGTGTTTGTTTGATCCAATCCATTATCCATTAGGGGTTGGGAGAAGGCTTTCTTTACTTAATTTTGTGTAAGGATGCCTCAATCATACACCAATTGGGGGAGAAATTGAATCAAGGTAAATAAGAAATTGACCGATTTAAAAGGTTGCATCTAGAGCATAGTTATACGGAAATCACTTGATCATCAACAGATGTCGCCTATGACCAGAAGTGGACAACTCTAAAAGAGCGAATGTTGATAGAAGAGCATTCAGGAACTAGTATTTCCTATCCCCTGCATGTGACATTATTCTTTTTCTCAAGTTATTTTTCTGTTTTCCTAAAGATTGTATTCCTTTTGTGCAACTTTTATAGGCATTTATGCCATTTAGGTACACCTATGAAGGTTTTGGGGGGATAATGGACTAGTTTTAAAAAGCATATACTTTCTTCAAATACGTTACGCCAACCCTTGGCTCAAAAAGTTCACCCAACTAGGATATGCGTTTATTATGTGATATAATTGTCTTATATGTTTATGTGCATTTGTTTAAATCAAAGACAAATTTATCCACTATGCTCTCGTGGATCAGTTTGCCTCTGAGGCAAACAACTCTATGTGGTTACTTCTTGCCAAATATCTTGCATTATTTATCACATATGGAAACTAACACATTTGTCTTTGAGTTATTTTACATTACAGATAACAGAAAACTGCTCTGCGTTGAAATAAACCAGCGAAACATCCTTCACCCGGTCAAAAGTTCATAAAATCCCATTCTGTAACCAGCATTCAAAAATGACTAAAAGCAATGAAGAAAATACGTTGACCATCAGGGACAATGTTATAGTGGAACAAAGCGAGATGGTTGCTGAACTCAGGAGAAAATTTAAAATGCTTCAAGAGAAAATGAACCGTACTAGAGATTTGGCTAATGTGGCCATCAATGTCAATGCTTCCGCTCCAGGAGGACACGAAATTACACTCCAGATCCCTTCCCTCAGTACGCATATTCTCCAGGACCATCCAAGTAACATATCATTCATCTCCGCTCCTCAACTTGTCCAAAACACCAATCGAGAAAATAACCCAGATGCTTACCATCTACAAAATCCGCTCCCAAATCAAAAAAAATCGTCTCCAAATCCACAAAATGCATCCCAGCATCCCTAAAATCCATTTTCATACCCAAAAAATTCACTGCTAAATCTACAAAATCTCTCTCAGATTCTACCAAACTACTCTCAAGTTCCCTAAAATGCTCTCAATTTTCAAACAGTCCTCCCCACCTACCACCCAACCTCCTCTCATCAAGCTATCCTTCTAAACTTTTCTCATGTTATCTTATCTCCTAACATCTACAATCCCTTTCCTAATCTGAGGTAGATCATTATAAGGAAAAGGAAAAGGAGTAGAGGACTGAGCATGAAAATAAGTTGTTGGCTATGCATGAAGAGATTATGAGGATCAACGAATATCTTGGGGTAGGCGATAATGATGCTTTGGGGTACGATGATTTATGTGTGTATCTTAGAGTAGATCTACCAGAAGGGTACAAGATCCCTAAATTTGAAGTGTTCGACGGCACCGAAAAACTAATGGACCATCTGAGAAGGTATCGTGATCAAATAGTTGGGATAGGAAGAAATGAGGCACTATTAATGTACTTATTCAGCCGAAGCTTAAGCGGTGATACCTTGGATTGGTTCATGTCTCAAGAATTGAAAAGATGGTATAGCTGAAGGGCGTTGGCTAAAAGTTTTCTTGATAGATTTTTATTTAACGTTAAGATAGTCCTTGATCGATACTCACTAGATCAGATTAATCATAAGAATGGTGAGTGTTTTTGAGACTATGCCTTTCGTTGGAGAAAGAAAGTTCCCAAAGTACAACCTTCCATCTCTGGGAAGGAAATGGTATTGGTTTTCTTTTGCATTCAGGAGGGAGAATTTTACACTAAGTTGGTATCTATGGTTAGGGAAACTTACACAAATTATGTAAAAATTGGGGAATCTCTTGATGAAGGCATTCGAACAGGAAAGATTGTAAAAACCCCAACATCATCTGGATCTTCCATGTTTCCAAAGAAGAAAATAGAGGATGTGACTGCGGTCTCTACTAATTCTATTAATAAATTGAAAAGGAAATTCAAGCCTAGGAATATTCTTTCCTCACCACCATCACCAAGTTTTCATCTTGTATTCTATGCCCAACCCCAATTTCAAGCTCCACTTCCAAATATTTTAAACTAGTGTCAAGTTCTGCAACCAAATTATCAGTCTTATGTCCAAGCTACTTTTCTAAACAACCAAATAAATAACCAAATTCCTCCAAACTATCATTAAGTACCCCTTCCTGCTAATCAAAATCAATATAACCCCCCACGTATAAACCTCAAAAGAAAACCTCCTAGAAAATTCACTCCATTGGCTGAAAGTCATACCCTACTCTTTGGAAGATTGATGAAAGATTGTTATTTACATCCTATTCCACTAAAGCCTATCAATATTTATTCCTGATTCTTTCAGGCCGATCAGGTTTGTGCTTATCATTCAGGAGTGCCCAAGCATACTACCAAAGATTGCATTAATCTGAAATACAAGATCCAAGACTTGATTGATCAGAAGATCAACACTTTTAAGGAGCTAACACCAAATGTCTCTGCTATTCCATTTCCTAATAACGGGGGAGTCACAATTAGCATGATTAAAATAGCAGGCGAATAAGTATCTAGCAATACTATTACTAAGGTGGATTCATAAAATTCTAAAAAGACAGAAGGAGTGGAAAAGATAGAGAAAGTTGTACCTGCCTTGAGTTTATTGAGTAAGAATTTGGAAGGAATTATTAATCCCATTACCGTCCAAGAAAGAAAATCTAAGCATAGGATAGGGTACCAGCCAAGAAAGGAAGATGAGATTGAAGATAAGTCAAAGATGAGTCTATCTAAATTGTTTTCATACCAGTCATTCTTGTATGCAAAATTATATGTCATAATTTAAAGCCTACCAATGTCATGTCATGTTAAGGGCTAGAAGAACAAAGCAAGAGGAATGATGATAAATAGAAAGAAGGTAATGAGGAACAATTAGTGAAAGATATAGAGGAATTTTAAAACTAAGAGAAGCCCAACCTGGACAAAACTAGAATAGTCATCTTGGGAGATCATGATGAAATCAAAGAGACAATTGTTAGTGTTCACTTAGCAAAAGCACACACAATTCTAATACGGTAAAGACATACTATGCTTGAATGATATTTTAGTTTTGTTTCCTTGGTTTATTTGTAATCGTCCTTATGATAGTGTTTGTTTTATGATGTATTATTGACTAGAATCCTTTTACTTTATGTACGAACTATGTTTGACCTGAATTCCTAAGAAAGAGATATATAGGTGGCCTATGTCGACTTCGGTCAACCCATTAGGAGAATTTATCCTTTCCTTTATGTACAAACTACGTCTGACCTGAATTCCTAAGAAAAAGATACATTCTGGCAGCTATCTAATACCGGTCAAGAGCTGCCATTGGACGAACTTTCATCAATTCTCTTTCCGGTTTGGTTTCCAAGAGGTGTCAACCATAAAACATAGATGGACTATGTCGGCTTTGATCAACCTCTTAGTGATAACGCTCAATCTACAGCTCTCGTGGGAGTGTAAAGCGGTCGTTAGCAAATATAGAACCCAACCTGGGTTGGGTATCGATCCCACAGAGAATAGCTTGGCCAACAAGCAAGAGAAATTACTAGACTTTTAGTGCAAGTCTCGTAGGAAAGGGGGGATTGTAGTATGTAACCAAAACAAGAATGTAAGAACTGAAAATAGCAAAATAAAGAGAGATTGTCACGTGTGTTGTAAACAATGAGAATTGAGGCGTTGGGGTTATGTCCACCTTCTGAGGTATACGTCTCTATTGGCTATGAGTGTGTAGAGTCTTGACATGTAATTGCTTATAGAGAATTGTAGTCGATGGTAAATCCAAGCGTCTCTCGACCTAAACAAGGACTATTTCACTTTAACTCTCTCGAGCTTAAAGCGTGACTAACGGTACGAATTCTCCAAGAAGTTAGTCCAGGTACGGCACTAGCTTTTTAATAGGAAAGGGTGTCCTACTACCTTGACATTATCTCTTTTCCAGACAAATAACTTTTCTCTCGAACAAGTCAGATGTTAGACTGGCGTTGGTCTATGCGTCTTCTTTTCTAGACAAATAACCTTTCTCTCGAACAGGTTAGATGTTAGAATGGCGTGTTCTTGTGTTTGAACCGCAAAGAATGTAGATTTAAGATGAAGAGAATAATGATATAAGCAATATACTTGTCTTGAACTCACAAACTCATAGCTATAGATAGTAACTCATTCGGCTTCCATAACCCCAACTAAGAGATTTAGTTACCCATGAATGCGAAGGATATCACGTTTTGCATGGTGGATGGCGTGAATAGTAGGTGTTTGGCGTGTGGTTTTAGTGATTCCGTAGCAAGTAACGATTCTCTTGTTGTGGAATTTAAGAGTAGAAGAATGAAGAATTGAGAATGGGTTGTAGGAAGATGTCTTAATTGTAAGGAGATGAATGAATTGTCAGAATGTCTCCCCTCCTCTTCAAAATCTCTAACATGATAGGGTATTTATAATACTCCTATCCTACTCCTACTAAACTAATAAAATAAATAACCAAATCCTAATATACTAATGAAATCCTTGACCCAATTGTACTAGGGTAAGGTTACAAAATTATAATCCAAATAGAATGATGAAACACATAACCTAATTGCACTAGGTTAATGTATTATGGCAAAAATCCAGCTTTGTGTCTGTAAGTCCCAAAGTCTTCAGAAATGCTGTTTTAGCCCGGGACAGATTTTCCATGCAGCAGATTTAGTCCTTTATGCGTCCAGCTCCTTTC
Organism: Capsicum annuum; assembly: GCF_002878395.1. NCBI lineage: Eukaryota > Viridiplantae > Streptophyta > Magnoliopsida > Solanales > Solanaceae > Capsicum > Capsicum annuum. Next base: position 269,294 of record NW_025861769.1, read on the forward strand.
CATCTCGTTTGTGAGCTTTCTTTTGCGTCAAGTAAGCCATAAATTGCTGTATTTTGCATCATTTATACCTGAAACTTTCCTAATCACATTTGTTAGCTCATTTACAGGAAAAAGGACTAAAAGTGTACGAAATAGATAATTAGTTCTCGAAACTAGGCTAAAATATGGGCAAAATATATTGATATAGGCGCGTAATTTCGCCTATCATCACTTAGGACAATTATCCTTTCCTTTTATGTATGAACTACGTTTGACCTGACTTTCCAAGAAAAGGATACGTAGGCGACCTAAGTCGGTTTCGATCAACCCCTTAGGATAATTTATCCCTTCCTTTTATGTCTGAACTATGTGATGACCTTAATTCTCAAGAATGAGATATGTAGGCGGCTTATGTCAGCTTCGATCAACCCATTAGAATTTTATATATATCTCTACTATAGTCCTGAACTATGTTTGACCTGATTCCTAGTTCAACGGGATACGTAGGTGACTCAACAGCTCAGTCATATGTAACACCCCGAGTCTGTATCCCGGACGTTACACAGTGCTTACGACCTTAAAGGATCACTAGTTAAACCATAACTGGTTCTTTTTATGAGCACTGAATAATAATATAGAAATAATGTTGATGTTAGGCTGAAAAGTCCATAAGGTTCATAATATGAATACTAATAAATATAAAAACTGATAATAACATCTGAAAACTTAATACTATATGACGTAGTCTAGTCTGAAAAGCCCCTATTAAACTATTTGAATATGGAGTTGATGGGATAAGCCCGCGACTAACTCCAACTAATAAAATACTAAATCTACTGCAATACAAAAATAAACAATATCTTCGATGGATGAGGACTCACTACTGAATCTGTTGCTTCTAACTAAATCTGGCTAAGCATGGTTAGGAACCTGAGCGTCTGAACCTATGATATGAGACATCATAGCATAAAACAAAGAGTATGCGTCAGTACTTTGAATGTAATGGTATGCTAAGTGACGTAAGCTGATATACATGGGTTCATATGCATGAACAATAACTGACTGAATGATATGTATATAACTGAATGAGAATAAGTGGATAACTGAAACTTTGCAACTACTAATTATACAAGTCTGTGTGTGTATATATATATATATTATAACTGAGATCATATTGGATCTCAATACTCAGTTCTGATAATTGAGTAACTGATATCTGAGTTTACTGATAACTGTTTCACTGATAACTAGGTGACTATTTCTGATAGTCCAGATTCTGTAGAACTAAACTGAGTTCTATACTGAGTTTGAAACTAAAACTGTAACTATAGGAGTGTTCATCTAACCAACATACAATGATTAGAACTAAGTTGGGGTTCAACCTGTGACCCCATTTGGAAGGGTGTTAGCACTGTGCCACGTGTACTAATAATGACTGTATGGATCCACTAAAGAATCACCCTCATCTGGCAGGTGAGATATGTGTTACCCTCAATTGGTAGGTGAACACATTATTAACCCTCAACAGGCAGGTTGATATATTTAAACTACGCTGGCTACGTAGTTCTGGAACTAAGTGACTGCTACAAAAGATCACACCCTTAACTACCAGGTAAGCTCCCATCCCTAGGTTCGTTCGGTGCTGAATCCTACTCCCAATTGAATAGACATTGAACTGATCACTAGACTGTACTAGGCTTAACTGAACTGGACTAAGTTCACTGAGTTTTGTAATTGACTAGGTATTATTGTTCGTGACGTTACTGAGACTATACTGTAGCTACTGTAACTCTAGGTAAACAACTAGATTTTTGGATATTGAATACCCCTAAGACTCAATAGCATCAATAGTAAAACATGGCATACTCTTGAAAGAATTACATTAATTACTTACTCACCATGCATTCATTTAGACAATTTGTTAAACACTTGAGAGGCATGAACTTGTACATGAATGGGACCACATGATAACATGTCATGAATTCACGCTTTAATTTACATAGCCATTCTATAAAACACTTGGGGAGCATAATTAGTGCACATAGAGACCATCAAGCTTTAAACATCATAGCTACAACATTCAAATTGAAAATTCAAGGGTTTAACATAAGAATCACATAATTCTACATACAATCTAATTAATTCACTTGAAACTTATATGAATCTTGATTTGAAAACCATACATCAATACATACATGAACACAATCCCATTCAAACATGCAAATCATGAAACCAATAAACTTGTAGTTTAAAAAGGGTTCTTGAACTCCAAGGGTGGAAGGAAACCCAAAGATGAACACCTAATATACCTAACATACCTAGGGTTTTGTTCTTGAGAATATTTGAAAGAAAGTAAGTGATTTTGCCCTTAGTATAGCTTAATTTCATATTTTAGGGTTGAATAAAAGTGGAGAAATTGACTTAATTAACCCTCTAGATGCGGACTTAATTTACAGAAAAACATGTCCAGCAATGCGCAGACCGACACGATGCGTAGTTGGTGTCAACGTGATGGTCGACGCGATGCGTCGAGATCGCGTTATCTTACTAGAAATTGCATGCTTGAGCTGGTACAATAATGTCAATGCAATGGATGGTGTGGCGCATAGAGATTGCATCAATCCACTATATTGGACATCCAATTAGGCTTCTAACAACATTCAAAAAATTAAGAACTAACCTGAAGTGACCTATTGACATGTCGGATCATGAATCGACTTATAAATTGACATCTTAAGGTTGTAAGGCTTGAAAATAAAGTCATTGAAATATCAAGGACAAAAATGAGACTGTGTCAATACTTAGCTGGAATTTTCAAAGTTTGGGACCTCTTTTGGCATACTATATGCAACTGAAATGACTGTGATTTTATGGGGTCTTACAATATCTCCTCCTTGGGAACATTCGTCCTCGAATGAGACTGAATAAGCTGAGAATACTAATAAACTGAGTTTACATACTGAATATGCACAACTGAAGCATGATTACATGAATGAAACTACTGATAAATTGAGTTTTCACATTGAACATGCATAACTAAAGCATGACTACATGACTGAACTTATTTGTGAATCCATAACTGTCATGAGAGCGATAAGCAATGGTAATTGATATCAAGTTTGTAAAGAAAATCTGAGCATGGAACTAAGTAAATCTAAGAAAAACTATTACCTTGAGCTGAGTCAGAGTTTGCGGAGAAGAGGTGAGGATACTTGGTTCACATATATGCTTTTGCTTCCCAAGTAGCTCCCTCAACGGACTAATTCCGCCAAAGGGACTTCTTTGTACCTCAGTCTGCGAATATGGCGATCAAGGATTTTGACTGGGACTTCCTCATAAGAGAGGTTGTTCTGAACATCTATACTACCCTATAGGGACTACAACTACTGGGTCACCAATGCACTTCTTTAGCAAGGAGACATGAAATACTAGATGTACTGAAGCTAAATCTGAAGGCGACTCAAGCTCGTAACCTACCTTGCCAAAATGGCTAAGAATTTGGTAAGGACTGATATATCGGGGACTGAGTTTCCCATTCTTTCCAAACCTCTTCACTCCCTTCATGGAAGAGATTTTTAAGTACACAAAATCGGCAATCTTAAATTCATGATCTTTTCTTCTCACATCAGCATACCATTTTTGTTGGCTCTAAGTTGTCTTAAGCCTCTCCTTGATCAACTGAACCTTCTCTAAGACATCAAACACAAAGTCAGGCCCTACTATAGTGGCCTCACCTACTTCAAACCAACCAATGGGAGATCTATATCTCCTCCTATAAAGAGCCTCAAATGGAGACATCTAAATACTGGAATGATAACTTCTATTATACGCTAACTCAATCAAAGGCAAGTGGTCATCCCAACTACCGTTAAAGTCAACAACATACGCTCTCAACATATATTCTAAAGTCTGAATGGTCTTTTCTACTTGACCATCTGTCTGAGGATGCAAGATTATATTGAGGTGGACTTGGGTACCAAGACCCTTTTGGAAGGCTTTCCAAAAATAAGAGGTGAACTACATACCTCTATATGAAATGATGGATAATAGAACTCCGTGCAATTTGACCAACTCTCTAGGATAGAGCTTGGCCTAATCCTCGGCAAAATAGGAAGCATGAAATGGGGAGAAATGGGATGATTTGTTCATCCTATCTACAATGACCCCAATTGAATTGTGTTGATGACGAGTACGAGGCAACCCCATCACAAAGTCCATGTTCACTTTCTCCCACTTCCATGTGGGAATACTAAACTCCTGTATGGAACCACAAGGCTTCTGATGCTCAATCTTAACCTGCTGACATGTGGAGCACTTAGCCACAAACTCTGTAATATCTCTCTTTATCCCACTCTGCTAATAGACTTCCCAAAAATTACGGTACATCTTAGTGTCCCTTGGGTGAATTGAGTAATGCGCACCATGTTCTTCTGCAAGAATCCACTACCTCACGCCATCCACACATAGAACACATAATTTACCCTGGCAATGCAACACACCATCTCCCCCTTAGAAGAAAACCTCTACTTTCTGATCTCTGACTAACTATTTCAGCTTAACTAAACTAGGATCCATGCCCTACTTTTCTTTCACTTCAGAGACCAAAGATGATTCCAAACTATTCTACACCTATACACTACCCTCAGCTGAATTAACAAAATAAACACCCAACCTGGCAAGCTGATAAATATCCTGACCTAACTTTTTCTTACCATTTTCAACATGAGAAACACTACCCATGGACAATCTACTAAGAGCATCAACCACTATATTAGCCTTGCCCGGATGATACAGAATAACTACATCATAGTATTTCAACAATTCTAACCACCTTTTCTGACGCATGTTCAAGTCTTTCTGAGAAAATACATACTGCAAACTTTTATGGTCTTTGAATGTATCAACATGTATCCTATACAAATAGTTCCTCAAAATCTTTAAGGCAAATACTACAACTGCTAACTCAAGGTCATAATAGGATAATTCTTTTCATGGGCCTTAAGTTTTCTAGAAGCATAGGCTATGACCTTACCTCTCTGCATTAAAACACTCCCAAACCAACTCTAGAAGCATCATAATACACAATAAACCCATCTGAACCATCTGGTAAAGTCAAAATTGGGGGTATAGTGAGTCCGGTCTTTAACTCCTAAAATTTCTTCTCATAAAAATCTGACCATTAGAATTTGACTTTCTTTAGAGTCAATCTGGACATGGGGGATGCAATAGATGAAAATCCTTTATCAAATCATCGGTAATAGCCAGCCAAACCTAAGAAACTCTAGATATATAATAGAGAGATAGGCCTGGTCCAGTTTCTCACTACTTTGATCTTTTAAGGATCAACTCTAATGCCATCACCAAAAACTATATGACCAAGAAAAGCTACTGACCTTAGCCAAAATTCATATTTGCTGAATTTGGTGAACAACTGATAGGCTCTGAGGGTCTATAATATTATTCTGATATGGTCTGGATGATCATGTTCACTGCGGGAGTAGACAAGAATTCCATCAATGAAGACAATGATGAATATGTCCAAGTACTACTTTAACACGTGGTTTATCAAGTCCATGAAAGCTGTTGGGGCATTGGTAAGACCAAATGACATAACTAGATATTCGAACTGACCATACCAAGTTCTGAAAGCTATTTTTGAAATGTCACATTCTTTGACTCTGAGCTGATGATAGCCTTATATGAGGTCTATCTTAGAAAAGTAACTGGCACCCTGAAGTTGGTCAAACAAGTCATCGATTTAGGGAACTGTATAATTGTTCTTCATTGTGGCCTTGTTCAACTGGCGGTAGTCAACATAAATTTTGAGAGAACCATCTTTCTTACGCACGAATAGAACTGGTGTGCCCCATGGGAAAATACTAGGCCTGATGAACCCCTTATCTAAGAGATTCTTCAACTACTCTTTTAATTCTTTAAGTTCTGCTGGAGCTATTCTATATGGCAGAATAAATATGGGCTGAGTATCTAGAAGAACGTCTATTCAGAAGTTAATTTCTCTCTTGGGAGAAACTCTGGGAAGATCTTCAAAAATATGTCTGGAAATTCACGTGCTACTGAAACTGACTCAAGGTTAAAGGTCTCGAAACTAGAGTCTTTAACCCAAACAAGATGATAAACACACCCCTTGGATATTATTTTTCTCTCTAAGGTATGACATAAGCTGACCCCTAAGTATTGAAGTCCTACCCCTCCATTCTACGATAGATTTATTTAGGAACTAAAAATACACAACTCTATTTCTACAGTTAACTAAAGCATAAGATGAATAAAGACAATCCATGCCGAGAATGACATCAAAATCTATTATATCTAACTATACTAAGTTTGCTGAAGTAACTTTCTGAGATACCATTGCCGGACAGTTCCTGTATACACACCGGGCTACGATAGATTTACCCACTAGGGTAGAGACTAAGAAGGAATCTACTAGGATTTTGGGACTGACTCTGAAATCAACAGATATATAAGGAGTTACAAAGGACAAAAAAGCTCCTGGATCTACAAAAGAATAAACATGTAAATGATAAACTTGTAACATACTAGTAAACACATTAGGAGAACTTTTCTGATCCTGTCGAGGCTAAAGTGCATAGAGTCTATTTGGGCGTTGCCTACTGGTGGCATTGGAAGAGGCACTCTACAATTCGGGTGATCAAACAGAGCTGGGGGACGATTGTACTGGCATTATAAACATGACTGAGGACAATCTCTAATTGTATGGCCTGGTTTTCCATATTCAAAATATACCTCACTGCCAGCTCTATAAATACCCTGATGATTTCTGCCATACTTCTGACAAAGAGGATTTATTCGAGCACTGCTAACACTACCTTGAGATTTAGAGCCTGGCGCCTTATCCTTATTACCATATTTGAACTTAGGCACCGAAGCACTGGCTAAGGATGGAGCTGGAACTGAAGGTTTTGGGTGGAACTGAGAATGATTACCACCTTCTAACTTAGGTTGAGTGAAGTTAAAGCTACCTGTTCTAGCCTTTTCGTTCTCCCTCTCTTTCTTCTTAGTCTTTTGCCCCTCTATTTATTGAGCATAGACTATCAATCTAGCTATATCCATCTCCTTAACTAGAATTGTGGTCCTATACTCCTTGACCATACTGTCAGATACTCCAAACACAAACTTACTCATCTTAGATCTACTATCAGCTACCATATGAGGAACATATCTAGCTAATCAAGTAAACTTAAGAGAGTACTCCTTTACTTTCATGCTGCCCTACTTCAATTTAATGAATTCTAACACCTTAACTTTCGTTAACTCTAATGGGAAAAATCTATCAAGAAAGGCAATAGCAAACTCCTCCTATTCTATAAGCCCTACATCTGCAGCCCTATCTGTCTTCCACTGCTTAAACCATGTATGAACCACATCCTACAACTGATATGCAGCTAACTCAGCACTCTCACTAGCGGTTACCCCCATAATATCTGGGACCTCTCTTAGCATGCTTTATATGACTGAAACGACTGTGATTTTCTGGGGTCTTACATCATATAACCCAGTGAGAGCGACATTTTGTCTACTAACTATCAACCTTGAGTACAGGTATATGTAGAAAAAAAAACCCAGATAAATGGACTCAGGTGAAACTATTTTAAAATCGCCGAAAGAACCATTTCATATCATCTTATTCCCTAGAGGGTCATTTCATGCCATTGCTAAAAGGGCCATTTCATATCATCTCATTGCCAAGAGGTCCATTTTATGCCATTTCCAAGAGGCCATTTCATATCATCTCACTACCGAGAGGGCCATTTTATGCCATTTCCAAGAGGGCCATTTCATATCATATCACTGTCGAGAGGGCCATTTCAATCCATTTCCAAGAGGGCCATTTCATATCATATCATTGCTTAGAGGGAAACTTCATGCCATTACCAAGAGGGCCATTTTGATTTATTCCATTACCAAGAGGACCATTTCATCTTATTTCATTACCGAGAGGGCTATTGAATTTAATATATGTTGACACACAGGATAGTATACGCTGGTATCGAAGATATCATCAATATTTAATGTCTATTGACATGTGAAAGAGTATACGCTGGCGTCAATGATATTATTAGCATTCAATATATATTGACACGCGAGATAGTATATGCTGGCATCAAGGATATCATTAGCTTTTAATATTTGTTGACACGCGAGATAGCATACGCTGGCATCGAGGATATCATTAGCATTAGTATCTATTGATACGTGAGATAGCATACACTAGCATGGAGGATATCATAAGCATTTAATATCTATCTACATATAAGACATAAATGCTGACATCGAGGATATCTCATCATTTTATGAATTAGCATCTGAATGCATCAAAAGCATGCGATTTGAAAGGACATCTTTAAGTCGCTATCTGAAGATGGGTGATATATGAGATCTCCTAGAAATTGACTATTTGAGAGTCATCTATAAGTCATATTATTTGAAATAGGATAGTGTACAATATTACCTATGAGTTGATAGCCCATAGGTCATCCGTAAGCCACAAAAATATCCTAATCGGATAATGTACAAGTTTACCAAAAAATTGATAGTTTGAAGGTTATCCATAAGTCACAACTAAATCCTTACCGGATAATATTCAAGCTTATCAAATTGATAAGTCCAAGGGTTCCCTATAAGCTGCGTCATATCCAAGATCGATTATGTGCAGGATTACCCAAAGACTACCAATTTGAGAGATATCTATAAGATATATTGTATCCAAGGTCAGATGATGTACAGGAATACCTAAGAACTACTGATTTGACGAATATCTGTAAGCCATCTCTTATCCAAGGTTAGATGATATGCAGGATTACCTAAAGGCTAGCAATTCAAAAGATATCTATAAGTCACCTCATATCCAACATCAAATACTCTACAAGATTATCCAAAAATTGATAATTCAAAGGAAATCTATAAGTTGTATCAATACAAAAGATGCATAAGACTTACCCGATATTATATGCAAAGAATTATTGTCAATAACCAGAGAGGTTATCATACAACAAGCATTATAGGTGACCAAAGGGTTGCCACATCAGCATAAGATTACACAATTATTGCCAGCAACAGATAAATAGTACCAATTTCAACCCGATTCTGGCAGAAAACCTAAATTTGAATAAATAAAAACTCATCCAAACCCGATCCATTCGTAACTCAATCAACAATCCAGCAACCAAACCCGACCCATTCACAACAACAATTTTAATCGGTATCAATAGCAAACTCGTATCCCGCAAATCGAAAACCCGAGATTCCAACCACATGTCTAGCTCTACCCAACATCCATTTGAAGTTCAAATACGTTTAATTATAGTTGACAAAGCTTATCCTCTTTAATAATCTCAAAATTGCCCTTGAGAACTAACATCTCATATCGACAAAGGTCAGCAATTTGACCCTCAAAAATACTTCTATATAAAACTCATTTTGGAGATAAAATAGACAAGTCTTAAAAGGTAGAAACCCCTATGAGAAAAAAGATAGTCCATTTTTTCTAGTAAAAATTTTGTTTTTGTGAAATTTGTTGGTTAATCAAAGATTCTGAGTTGATGACGATATTTGCTCTGGTGGTCATGAGTCCAACGTTAGCTCGAGATTTTATTTTGATTCTTTGAAAGAGGTAAACACCTTTTTTCACCTTTATTTCTATTATTATTTTTATTTCTACTTTATCTTCTTCTAGTGTAATTATAGTGTTGTTTGTTGGGAGTAGCTATAGATGGCTATGAAATCCATATGATTAGTTTATTTTGTGTTGTTTTTTGTGGAAATGATGATTGTGTTATAATCTTCAATTTAATTTTTGATCGAGTTCATTATCGTGTGTTAATGGTGTCGATCGGCTGTGAATGTTTAATTATAAACTGGTTTAGTGATTATCGGTATTGAATAGCCATAACTTTACAGTATGAATTAATGGGTATATATATTTCATCGAGATCCAGAACTTTTCTTGTCTAGTTCACTGTTGTAATTTAAAGATTTATGTGGTGAAGGCCAGCTTCCAGTTTTGTTAATTGAGCACTAAAGATGGTTTCTTTGATTCATCACTCTTCATTCTGACCTCGAGTTCAAGGCCTAATATCAAAATTTATGGCGTGTGTTGCTTTTAAAATCCACTATAGCGACAAATTTTACTAAACTCCTAGCATGTGATTACTTGAGCATTGTAGTTGATTTGCCATGCTTTAGTTGAATTTTTCCGTGTAATCTCGATACACTGTCATAAGTAAGGTTGTGTCTTTGTTTGCCTTTAGTTTGTATTCTTTGGTCTTTGTTCCTATTTTAAGGTTATCAGTGATGGTCTAATCGACCTCATTAGGCTGCCTTCTAACTCTCTTGGCCTTTAGATCTAAGGGAGATAGCGGGTGTATGCCCGTGATGAGGTCATCTGTCTATGAACCCTCAAAGGTCTTCTATTTTCCCCTTGAAAATTTATTTCGAGTAGATCCAAGAGAAGATGAAGGTGAGTTTCAGCATGCTCCTCTTTAGGTTATAAGTTGTACCCCTCTCTTTGTGTTAACTACAAATAATGTTACCGTTATCGACAAGATTGCTTGCATAATTGGAAAGTATCCTGACTTTCTTTGCCTTAATTCCCTTCCTTGTGATTTTCATGGCTATTATAGATGCAATGCCTTGTTTATTGCACATTTATTCCCTCATTACTTGTTAAATTTTGTACTCTCTTAGTGTAAGTTTTGTTTTTGTGATGCATACATATCCAAACATCATCTTCCATGATTCCCCGAGGACCATCTCGATGACTAAGAACTTATTTCTTGAGTCTGTCTGGAAGGGGATGAAAATGAGTATGGCATACCCTGCAACTTTGTTTTTTTTAGTTTTATGTTTTTAGGTCAAAGCTTGGAGTTTAGCTCCTGTTCTTTCTCTTAAGTTTGTTCCCATTATGTGTCCTTATTAGAAAG
>NW_025861769.1:283236-385110 GCF_002878395.1 Capsicum annuum
TGTTAATTTTAGGAAGTAAGATTTGGAATGCAATTTTCAGGTGAACTAACTCCTGCTCAACACTGGACAATATGTGTTCTAATAATTACATCTTGATTGATATTAATTAGAATGGAGAAGGACAAGGATAAGGCAGGAATTCCTCATCTTCCATCTAGGGCTAAAAACAAGATGATTCAAATCCTGTAAGTTGGGTTTCTTCAAGTTTATATTTTGCATTGCTATCCTCTACGGAAAATAGAAAACATAATGAACTGTGTATTATCATTACACGCATCTTGTTGTATTTCTACTGCCATTCTAATGTTTCAAATTGCTCTATCTCGAAAACAAGCTTGTCAAGATAAATAGATTAGAATGACATGGGTAATAACTAAAACACAACTAAATTTTACTTACTTTCGTCTTTTCTTTTTTGTACATGAAATCATTTGACTCAGACCTTCCTAGGGAAGATATGAAAAAGATCTTCAGATGTGTGTGCTTACACCTACAACATATGTTCTTCTGGTATATTTCAGTTTGGAAGATTTGCCGAGTAAAGTAAGGAATCTTGTGAGAAATCCAAAGAAAGTGGAAACTGAAATAGTGGCTTTGAAGATATCATTCATCAAGAAGGTCAACAAGGGGTCTAACATTGTGATAACGGACTTGTGAGTTTTCCTAAGTTTTTATTTATTATTTAACTGGAGTTTCTGAAATCTTTTTGATTTCTTTCTTGTGGAATATCATCTGGATTAGCCGAATAGGGATCTATATATGTTTAAGCTTTAATAGCTTTATTTATCATGAGTAGGTTGCGAGCAGGGTTGGCTGTAATACCTTCTTATTAGGACCAACTGCATATTGTGGATAGATGAAGGAAACATCACGACATTGAGAATTGATTTTTTTTATCCGGAAGCATTATTTAAATTGAGTTGCTCAAGGCCTTCTGACTATGTTCAGGGCCTTATTGGAGTCGTTTTACTTGCATTGAACACCCTAAAAATGAGAAGATTATGCCTATTGAGCCAAACATCGTTGATTACATCAAATACGGAGATCCAAAATACCGCAATACTTATGTTAAGAAGGCTCTCGCAAGTGCAGTAGAATGTGTTGCCTACATATTTGAGCATAATGTGTTGTAATTTCCAAAATTGTTTCAAAGTTTGTGATATGGTTGAGCTTAAAGAGTTTCAGAAGGAGCACCAGAGCATTGTGAGCTCACTGTCTTCATACGAGAGATACTATTGAAGTGCTGATGGTGATAGTAAGAGGGAGGTTTGTAATGCGTCTTTAAGGTTTTCTGTACAGACAATGATTGCGGATTGAACATGGGACAATTTATTGACGATGACTATATATGTCTTTTCTATTTTTATTATTTTTTTATATACTACTTATATACTTATTACATAGAAGCATGAAGTGCTGGGAAGACCACAACATAAATAAATCTAAAGAAAATATAAAATTGATCGAGGAAATCATCACCGCGCGAAGCGCGGCCAATTTTTCTAGTCTTTATATTATACAATCTTTAATATTATTTTAAGTGAAATTAAAATCATAAAATTCATATTAAATTTCTTTGGGCCTCAAAATTTTGGAGGCCTAAAGTAAACTCTTTGCTAGTAATCACCCTTGTAAATTTCACCGTAGTGTCAGTCATCACATCACAAATTAAAATGCATTATCCTGAAGGAAAAGATCATAAAATTAGTATGAAATGAAAAGATCATCACCGATGATGGAGAGATAGATGATGCAAATCATGTCAGTGTCAAATTTGACCATAAAAAAGTTTAGTTTTAGAAGATCTACGACCTATGTGCTCTTTGGCATCTCCAAAAGCTGAAGGAATCATCATGTTACAATTTGGTGCTTTAAAGAAAGAAGAGTATTTTAATTTTAAAATTTTGAGTTAATATCTGAGGAAAATTCATATATTTATAGTCCAAAGGTGTTGCTTTAAAAAAATGATTCATGAATTGCATTATTTTGAACCGACGACCTATATACGAACCCTTGTGCGAGAGCAAATGCTCATATGCTCCAGTACATCAGTCCACAAACCAAAACAAAAAATTGACAGAGATGATCTGCAGGAGTAGATGTCCATGTGCGGCAACATATCACTCAACATATTTAAAACAGTGAATTGAAGGATCGCGCCCCTTCAATGTATGCTGGAAATGCGTTCGCAAATGAAAAAAAAAATTGGATTAAATAATCATTAAAAATCAAATAAATTTTATCTAAAAATATTGAATGTCGATTGATTATTTGATAAATTTAAATCCAAATATAAAGTCGAGTCGAGCAACGAAGACAACGCGAGACTGCCAAAATAGAACGTCCGTAAAAAAATTTCACACTTGATTTGAAAGGCTATTGAGGAGCCTTTTTATTTGGTGAAAAATTGACGGGATTGGAAATTAAAATAATCACTTCTTCCATGCTTTAAGGGGAACCAAATATGGAGTTTTTTTTCTATGCACTTGTGTAACATACTATTCCCTTCGGTTGAAAATAGTTGATCCTTTTTCTAAAAATATTTATTTTAATTCATTTGTCTTTTTTATGAAATCAAGAGAATTTTATTATGTTTTTTTAAATACTATCCTTACCTTTAAATGACTAAATAAAGTATATATCCTCTAATATATATTTTCAAAGTATAATTAATAAGTTTAAATTATTAGTTTCGGCGATTCTGCGGAATTTCCTCCTCTTGGGGATATGCGCCATTTTTCGACTGCTAGTAACATAAGTTTAAATTGTGTAATACAAAAAAAAAACATATATTGTGATGATATGATCACACTTGACTTTACTCGTAAAAAAGATAAATGGTCGTTGAAAAATTCAATTTCTAAGTGCGGAGTTGAGTTCGTATAGAAAACTTAAATTTATCTATATTTGTTTACTACCACTGAAGAAGACAACTTCATTTAATTTCATAGTTATAAAGATTGTAATTCTCATTTTAAACTAATGCATATTACTAGAAATAAGAAATAGCCTGATAGTATAAGAAACTATATGCCGAAGGTACGTAAAATTATTTAAGAATTATACATACATGTCCTAATATAATTATCATAAAGGTAGAATTCTTTAATTTAGAGACTCATTTTATTAGTCAAGTACTAATTAATCTTTCTCCAGGTTAAGTTATGACTTTGTAATACGTTCATCAATGAATAACCTTCATTTTTTCCCCTTTTTTCTCACCGGGTGTTCGATAGACGTACTGGAGAGAGCTTGTCACGACTCAAAAACTCAGGTCATGATGACACTATCGTGTCTAAGTCTTGATAAGTAAGCCGATCATCCAAATTGATACGTAAAAGAAAATTCTAACACAAAACCAAAGGCGAGACTTCTAGAACAAAGTCCAACCATTCTTGCAGAATAATAGTGGAAGTCTGAATAATAATGAAAACCATAAATCATTTCAAAATCTGGTGTTACAGTGTATAACAATCTAAATACATCTCAAAGTTTGAAAATACAACTGAGAGTTTGAGAAAATACAAGTCTATCTCAGAATCCAAAATAAGACATAAGCTAGGTAGGATGAGGTCGGAAGTCAACTCTGGAAGCACAGAGTGGCCACTACCTCAAATATATCACAAAATCTTTGCATGAACTTAGCTGCCACACGACACACTTGAACCTAGATCTGCACCGATAGGGCACAATAGGATGAGTACGATCCACTTGTACTCATTAGGTATAATATTCCGGCTGAGTAAAGTAGAAAATAAAGTATATAAGTACACACTATAAGCTTAACACCTGCAAGCAGAATATATCCCAAATGATAGCTCACACCGTCTCCACTAGTAGTTCTAAATATATCACATAAACAGGAGAATAGGTCTCTAAAAGAAACAAAAAAGGCATGCATCAGATAAAAATACAAAAACACGATACAAAAGATGCATAAATGAATGAAATGCAATGATAGTGATAATGATGATGGTGATATGATCAAGGTTATCACATAATCTCCGTATACACCTACCGAGCATCAGGGATTTTAGGTAGGACCCATGGGGGGTTTGCAACCCATATACTATCTCAGTACTCAATCTCAATCTCAATATCCATATCTTATCTTAGACTCGTGGTCTATGATAGAGTGTTTTGTAGAAATATCTCATTTCTATAAAAAATAAGTGTTTCCGCGGTGGTACCAATATCTTATGAGTGTATGTATGATATGAGATCATAACCAAACTAGTAGGAAGATCTCAACTCTAGCCAATATACACGCAAGTGAGCTCAAAATCTACTCAATAAGTCAACCATCCATGATTCAATATAAGTCATGTACCATTATAGTGAAATATGCAAGTAATACATCAATAATACCACAATAACCCAACTTAGGTATTTTTAACACAAGGAAAACAATCCATCGTATACACAAAGGCAACAATATTAGATAAGATGCCTATAACGCCCCGAATCTGGTACCCAAAATGCTATACGGTGCCCATGACCCTGAAGGACCACAAGCTAACTTATGACTGATATCTATAAAATGAGCAGTGAATAATAGTAATAATATTGTAAATGTGGAAACATGAACTGAAAGGCCATAAGGTTCAAACTGGATAAATATCTGATAAAACAATGTCTGAAATCGGTATAACAATACCAAAGCAAATCTGAAAGAACTGTCTGACATGCTATAGACTAAAAGCCTCTAAACTAAACTGAATAAGGAGTTGATGAGACATGTCCCTAACTAACTTCATCTACTGAAATAAATTGAAAAATGAAATAGTAATGTGATCATCATATCCTCGAAGGATGAGGACTCACTGCTAACTCTGATCGCTGAACTGAGATGCTACTAGTTCTTTGGAGCTCGTGTCTCTAAACCTATGGTATAAGACACCATAGCGCAAATGCATCAATACTTTGAATGTACTGGTATGCAAGTGAGGTAGGATGAATGCAATAGGTTCATATGCATGAACAATACTAACTGACTGATTAACATGAACATGAGAATACACGTATGCATACGTAACTATAACTGATATCGTGATAGGATTGAATGCTAAGTTCTGACTACTGACTTTACTAGTAACATGGAATCACTAATATCCGAGGGATTGATACTATGTTACTGACACATGAATAACTATTTTTGATTGTTTTGATTATGAAGAACTAGTCTGGTTGACTGTGTCTAACAATCCTGAAGCTGAATACTGATAACATGAGTTCTGATAACTGATAACATGAGTGACTGTATCTGACAGTCCTTAATCTGATGGAACTAGCTAAGTTCCATACTGTATCTGAGTAACTAAATTTGAGATCACTCCTATCTGGTAGGTGATCTCTAAATCTAATGATACCATTACTGATTGACCATAGTTGAGATCAGTCCTATCTAATGGGTGATCCCAGAGTCTATTTATAATGATAAGGACTGACTGTATCTGACAGTCTTAAATCTATACTATGAGTTAAATTGACTGTATCTGACAGTCCTGATTCTATAACTGAAACTGTGGGATGTATTTATCTAATCGACATGCCCCATACTAAGCTAACTAGGGTCTAACCTGTAACCCCAGCTGGAAGGGTGTCAGTACCACATCAATGGTACATACAACTACTGCGGAGTCAGTCCTAATCTAGTGGGTGACCCCTGATATTGCTTAGGGATTGCTTTTAAGGATCTCAGTCCTATCTAGCGGGTGAGTTCCCATCCCTAGGCTCGCTCGGTGCTGAATCCTACTTCTATCTGAAAGACGCTGAATTGATTAATTAAGCTGAAATGATTAACTGAACTGAACTGATAGTAGTGGTATTGTTTAGTAGAGCTAAACTAAATTTACCGAGTTTAGTTGACTGACATAATGTACTGAGTTCTGAGGACTGACTGAGAATACTGAAGTTACTGAGATTAACTGGGAATACTGAGGTTACTGAGATTACTGAGTACTAAGATCACTGAGATTACTGAACTACTGAGGTTTCTGAGATTTCCTGAGTCACATGAATGACTGAGTTTTATGGATCATAGCTTGACTGAGGAGATCGTGAAAACATGACATGGCTCTAGGCACACAGCTAAATGTTCAGGTACAATTACCTCCAGGACTCGATGAGAAGAAACTGACATTGCATGATTTAATTGAGCACATGACCAACAACACAATTCATAACTCATATATTAAAGCACTTCACCAAACATGTGTTATGCATAAGCTAGTACATAAATGGGAATTTCATGATATCATACTAGTTGGGCATTGTTCCTTCATCTAGGCATTTAATCAAACACATGGTGGGCATAGCACATGTAGACAATATTATACAATAATTAATCATCATGATTCATCTTTAATTTTACCATCCTAGGGTTTTTTCATAGGTTCGCATGAATATACATCTTTACAAATCAATTCCACATAAAATTGATCACCCAACAAGGATTTAAATTCAATTGATCATTCTCAACATAAACAAAACAAATCCAACATGAAATTCATAAAAAAATCTATAGACTTAAACTTAGAAAAGAAATTCTTGGGCTTCATGGACGAAAGGAGTCCATGAATGAACACTACGCATACCTTAGCTTGTGATTCTACAATATTGACGGAGAGATTCTTGAAATTTGACGGTGAATTCTCTTGGAATTGAACCTTCTATGAAAACCCTAGGGCTTGTTCTTGAGAGTTTTTGAGAGTAATTGAGTATAAGTTCCTGAATTATGGCCAAATCTCATGTTATAAGGCTTATATAGGGTGGGAAATTGACCCTTTTAACCCTAGGACATGTATTTAATTTCTGAGAAATTTTTCAATTTTCATCCTTGGCGCGACGCGCCACTATCATGCTAAGTTACTGGAAAGTGACAAATGGGACATTGCACGGTGGCACGATGAGGAGCTATCGTGTTGCCACCTTGTATATGACCTGGAAGTTTGGCTCGACGTGCCACTATCGTGGAGTAACACTGAAAATTGACAATTGCCATTTGAGCTATCTCCGCGACGCGCTAAAGGTTCAGGTGATACACTGTATCACTAAAAAGGCTCTAACTCTTTGCCCGGGTGCCGAATTTGGGCGAATTTGGTATCGATGGAAAGCTTATTAAATTTTTCACATGAAAAAAAAGTGAAAATCTTAAAAATATCGTGTGTACAAAAGTGGATTCATCTTTCAAATAAAGTTTCTAGCATTCTTGGGAAAAATTTTCAAGCTAGAAAAAGTACGGGTATTACAATGCCCACATAGGCCACACATAGCAAATACCATCTCAAATCACCAATTATGTCAACATAAGCTCCCACCCGGGCACACAATAGTAGTAATATTATTTTCATAATTATTACCTATACCAATAACATGCTTTTATACAAATATTCACTACTCAAGATAGTTTGAAGGAAGTTAAACTATAACCTACCTCGTGACGCTGAAATCCAAGCCAAAATCCCTTCACGGAGCTTTTCCTCTCTCAAATGGTCCCCAAATCAACTAAAATATACAAATATAGAATCTATGCATCAAAATGAAATCAACAATATCCATATTGCCTATTTTTAAATCGGCGTTAAAATAGACTCTCGAAATGGGTTTTCAAAATGAAAGGGTAAAACCATTTGTAAATTCATTACCCATGATCTAAGAAAGCCATAGAAGAAAACCCAAGTGAAAATGGGTACAAAATGAGGTTTAAATTGAAGAAAAACCATATTAGACTTCTAGACAAAAATCTCCAAAATTCACTTTTAAAATCACAAAATCATGGGTTTTAGTGGAAAGATTCAAAGTACAATAATTGAAATAGTGATTAGAAGCTTTCCCAAGATTGAAAATGAAATAAATCACCCAAGAACTCTAAAATCCGAAGCTCTAAGTCTCAAAAATAAAACAAAAATCAAGAAAGTTGATTTTTATATGGTGACCTAGCTATGATCACTTAAGCAACTATGCCACCCAGCTGGCCTTCTCTTAAGAGACCTTTCTGTCACTTAAGCGATGGATCATTGCTTAAGCTGCCATAGTGTCATGGTCCAAATTTGAAACCGTAACGGCACCTATCCAATCTTCTGTGATAGGTAAGTCAAGAGAACAATTTCAAAAACAACATCCTAAATGACCTCAAAAGTAGATTAATAAACTAGTAAAGACAAAACATAAAAAATCTTAGGTCTAGTAGTCACTAATATAAGCCACTAAATACAAAAATTAAAGAAAATTTTGAGCATCGCAAAATGTAAAAAATGCATAAGATAAGGCTGGAGGAGGTTTTTGTAGTCTCTAAAATCAATAACAGCTACCCAAAATCTATAAATATGCTAATAAAGAAGAAACCACAGGAATCAATGTTTGAAGTTCGTCGAATCGGTACCTATACGTAAGGTGCAAAAAAACAAGGGTGAGTACAAAACTACATCTACTCAACAAGCATCGTCGATTGATTCTAATTAAAAGTGGTGACGAGTAACACCACGTCAATCATCTAAAATAATCATATCACCTGCACTCCAAAAAGTCATTCTTATCCGACAGAATAATCAAGTCTAACAATCATAAAAGTATCATAACACAACCTAAGAAATCCTTAATAATGTTAAATCAAGTAATAGATATCAAGTACTTAATAAATAATACAAAGTCAATAATTACACTTTTCTTAATCCAAATCAGGAATGAATAAGTGCAATGCAATGCATGTGCTGTACACACATCTATCGAGCATTGGCTTTAAGGTTATAACCCATGAGGGACTCACAAGGTCTATGTATTGTGCATGCATATATTTAGATCCTAATCAATATATTTTGCGAGCATGCACTCTGACCTAAATAATATATAATAATGTGCAGACGTGCACTCCGACCCCATATAAAATACAATACATGATGTGCATGCACGGAACTTCGATCCCAAATCAACAATAACGTCAAGAGAAACATTTCATATCTTATGCCGAATAAATATCAATTCCAAAACCAACTCAACTTATCAAGTGGGAGTATTCTCATTAGCTAGAATTTTCAACAATTCATTTACTATAGCAAATTAGCCCATCAACTAGCAAATAGGGATAGTGGTTCAAAACGTACAATTAACTTATTTTAACTCCTCAAATAAAATTGGTGCCTGCATAAATGCTCGTCACTTCACCTATATGGGACCCCCATATTGTACCCCTTTTATTTAAAATAAACATAAGTCAAAAAAAGAAGAGAAAGTGAAAATTGGGCCAAAGCCCACTTGCCAATCAAAAAAAAAAAAAAGAAAGGGCCTTATGCCAATCTTTCATCCAAACAATTAAAGGATTAGGAAAATTGGTTACCATCATGCAACATCAAAAGAAAAAGTAGAGAAAGCTTGTTCTAGCTATCAGTCAAGACACATGAAGGAAAACAACAATAAAGATTTAACAAATAATTAAAGAGAAGTAGGAAAAGATGATAAATTTCTTAACTTGGTTCATAAATTTTAAACATATAATTCATGGGTTCGGGTTTGGGATTGAGGTTTAAGAATAAGGTATTAAAAGTGATGTAGAAATATTTAAATTCTCATGAACGGAGTGAGAATATTAGACGATTGGATTGTAATTTTTATACTTTCATCTTAACCAAAGAATATTATATAGACATCAAGGTTATTGTGGTTTAAGATATTGAGAAAAATCAACTATAATATTGTTTTAATGGGTTGAAGTACAAATTTAGTATAAGTTGACAAATTGAGAGACAATAATGAGATTCCTATAGTTGGGTAGTTTAAAGTAGTTATATTATATACTAAATGAAGTAATTAATCCAAGGTTGATATAATGTGATTATATATTTGTTCAAAGAAAGTCATACCAATTGTTTGAGGTAACAAGTTTGGTATTAAGACAAATGTACTATAAGTAGTAGCCTTATCATAATTTGTATTTATTAAGTTGCATATTTTATACATGATTTTGATGAAACAAGAGTTATTGAATGCTTTAAAATTGTACGTGAGGAAAGTCTTTTTACTTGATATGATATTGAAATAGTCATTTGAGATATGATACTTTTATTATGGAAGTTATTTCATTTACTTGAGACATAAGTATCTTGACATGTGTTTTATTCAAGTTTAAACATAATATGATTTAATATGAACTTAAATGCCATGGACTATTTTGAAAATACTTTCATATGAGTACCTACTAATTACAAAGCAAGTATAAATGAGAGTAGACCTTGATTTGAATTTCGTAGCTAATGGTGGGTTCGCTAGGCCTGGTGTATCTTGTATTTACTAATTACTATTACAACCCTCACTAGTGGGAAGGTAAAACTAGCATACTGTTATTGATCTCCCTCAAGTAGGGACCTACTGACATGATATTTGACTCTACGAGGGGTCTAATTTTAATGACTTTTCTTGAAGTAGATAGCCACACTGATTACATGATTCATTCTTGGAAACCTTTTAAATACGTATTATTTGATATGATACAATGCTTATTGAGTTTGTTACTGAACTATTGGTTCATCTTGCTTATATGAAACAAATGATATTGTTTATCATTACTATTTTTTGAAGGAGAATTTATTTCATGATTTTTATGACGTGTCCTCATTAAAATGATTGTGGATAAGTGTTATTACTTACCGAGCTAGCATCTCACTTGCTATTATTTTTACAGAGAACAAAGGTAATATCGGTGAGGATTTCATTAGCTAGAGGATTCGCATTGACATATTCTCGGTGAGCCCCATACTTGTTCGCATGGGCAATAGTTTATTTATTTGTTATGACATTTTCTTGAAAATTCCTAAAGTTTCTCCATAATCACTTCTTTAGAATTGAGTATTCTTTCAGTATTTTAGACTTATGGAGTATTTGACTTTCTCTTATGTTCTGTAGATGGATTTTATATTGTTATTTGGTGGTATTGGTGCAGTATTGATGATTTTAGTGAATTATGTTGGTGTCATTGGTGTGATGGTTGTGATTTTGGATTGTTTTGTTGTTGTGTTGTTGATTTGAGACAGGAAATTTTCTTGATAGGCCCAAAAATAGAGAAAACTCTATTTGATTTTTTGTAGAATACTGACGAGGCCTGATTTGGAGTTCTAATCTACTTAGTGCCGGTCATGATCCTATTTTGGGTTGTGACAAAGTTGATATCATAGCCGAGGTTTCTGTGACTATTGGAGCACACGATAGTAGTAGAATCTCAATTATGGTTATGTTGCCGACTATTTCTATAATTGTGATTCTGTGAGAGTTTTATAGGATGTGTCTTGATTTTTATTCTCATTATTCCTTGCGTGTGTGACATTTAGGACCAATTAGATAAACATAACCGTAATTGTTTTGTTACTCAAATGGTTCACATTCAAGAAACTAATGGTAGGAGAAGAGGCAGAGCTCACATAAGGGGATGAGGTAGGGGTAGTAATGATATCGCAGGGAATTGCACTACCACTATGATAATTTTAAGATAGCCCACCCCTGAAAGGAATGCTAGTCCACCTCCACCATCGCATGAGGGTAGTAATGCAGAGGCACTTATTTCTATGCAAAAATCCATTGAGAGCTTAGACGACCGACTAGATAGATAGGAGAGGGTTAGTGCAATACCCCATAAAAGTCTTAGCTTAATTCAACTCTCAGTTACATATTTAAGGGGTCCAAGACTTGAACATTTCACTAAGTGTTGAGGTCTTAGTTACTTTCAAGACCCTTAGAATTTACAAACTTTTAAATCTACCTTCCCGACCCTAAAATTTTGTTTTTTTTTTTAAGTTGATTTATGTTTAGGGAGGTCAAAAGTACATGTCGGGTGAGTTTCATAATTTTTAGATGAGCGTAGGGGTGCGCTTGGAGAAGCAACCTAGTGAGGTCACTGGGATAAGCTCGTGTCGCCTAGCCTAGTTTGGTGGGATAAGGCCCATGTCACCTGGCCTAGTCCGGCGGGATAAAGCCCACATCACCTGATCTAGTCCACCAGGACAGAGCCTGCATTTCCTGGTGCCTATATGTTTAGCTTTTTATTTAAGTGCCCAAGGGGTATTTGGGTCATTTTCCATTACCCTACTTTTCCATAAATACGAATTAGGACTCCCAAGGAGCATTATTGGTCCTTTTGTTCACAAATTCTTTCAAGAAAAGCCCTCTCTTTCCCTAAGAACAAACCCTAACCCTTTCACAAGAAATTAAGGAATTCAAGCTTTAAGTTCAAGAAAACCCTAAGAAATCTTCAAGAAATCATCTATTAAGGTATGTGGGAGTTCATCCATGGGTCCCCTTTTCACCCATGGAGTCTAAGAACCCTTTTTGGTTTTAAATTATGAGTTTTACATATTTAAGTTGAACTATCTCCATGAATCTCTTGTTAATACAATTTCAAGTTATGATTATACGTGCTTACAAGTGGAATGATATCATGTTTTGAATATTGCAATTTCCATGTCACGTTTAGTTGATTCAGGATAAATCCCCAAGTTATGCATTTATCCTTGAAAACCTATTATTTCTTCATGTTTAAGATATTCTCATCTATAAGTTTGTGATTTTTACATGTTTGCTGAAATGCCCATGTTGGGTCTTTGAAGCATAATCATTTAATACAGTATTTCAAGTTTGATATCATATTTTATACTCATTAGTACTGGTGGATTATGAACACCCGATACCTATGTGATTCACATAAATTCAGCTTTTCAAGTACTCAGACAGTTAATCCATGAATTTTATCAGTGTACTCAAATATTCATATTCATGATGAGCATTATCAGTCTATATGCTAATAATTACCCTAGAATCCGTATGCGCCGTAATTTTTAGAATACCATGACCTGAGCTTATCAATTATTAGTGTATAGACCAGTTAACATTTTAGTGTCAGTTCAATTAGGAGTAGGATTTAGCATCGAGCGAACCCAGGGATAGGGGATCACCTGCCAGTAGACGGTGTGATATTTAGTAGAAGTTGGAGATATCAACCTGCCAGTTGAGGGTTAATAAGGTGTTCACCTGCTAGTTGAGGGTAATACATATATCATTAGAGCACCTGCCAGTTGAGGGTGAATCCTTAGTCCTTCAGGACACTAGTTTAGTAGATCCACACAGCCAGTGTTAGTACTTGTCTCACAGTACTAACACCCTTCCAATTAGGGTTATAGGTTGGCACGGTACTGACACCCTTCCAACTGGGGTTACAGGTTAGACCCTGATTAGCTTAGATTGGGGCATGTTGGTTATATAATACCTCCCATAGTTTCAATCAGTATTCAATGCATTTTCAGTTAGGTTTGCTTGACTAAGTGTACAAACTTTTAGATGTTCAATTATATAGAGTTCAGTCTTTTAGAATTATAGATTGTCTCAGTGACATAACAGATATGCACTTAATCTTGCATTCTCAGATATTATAGGTTTTATGCATTCATGCTCAGTTATCTCATGATTTTTAGGTAGTCCTTATCTTATATGCATAGTACCCCACAATTTCAGCCCAGTTATTCAGACTAAGTATAGTTTTACATGACCAGTATTCCATTATCAGTTAATCAGTATACAAGTATCACTTAATCAGTATATAGATACCATTTAATCAGTATCCAGACCGTGCAGTAGAAGTATCCTCTAAGAGATTTATACAAATTCTCATCTTGCTCTATTCGTGTCAACTCTACCTTATTTTCACGTTAATAGAAATAGTGAATCTCAAATTCTTACAGATAAAGTTTTCTCAGACAGTCCTCACAGACAGTTTTGGGATTATATATAGACTCAAAAGTATCCTATCAGTGCCTTTATGTTCCAAAGAATGAAGTATTTCATTCATATTCATGAAAATCATGCATTGAGCTGAAGTCAGATGTGGCCTCATATCCCTTCTTAGAATTCTTTGATAGCATATCATCTAGAATTAAAAGCATGAACCCAGAAGTTTAGCATTAGTTAAGTGGGTATAATGTATATTAGGATTTAGTAGATTTTGTGTCCATGGAGCTAGTTGTATGAAAGGTGAATCAGTAGGCTTGAAATAGTGTAAGCAAGAATTTAAGTTAAGTATGATAGTGCGGGTGAGAATAGAGAGTATCCTTGAGTTAATAAGTGTGAATGAATCTAGTACTTTAGTATGTAATGTTCTTACTAGCTAAGTTATGGGCTATAGACAGTTAAGAGTTATATATCAGCGGAAAGTACTAGCAGCGGGTTTTACACTAGGTGTAGTCTTTCAGGGTGAGTTTATCATTTATGTGTATTACCCCAGACTCTGGAGTAAAGTGGTTGTAGTTCATTTAAAGTTTAAAAAGGGTACTGCCGACTTAGAATTATGGCTTTAAGCTAAGGGGGATATGATAGAACAAGTAACCAAGTTAGACTCTCAGATTTTAGTAGTGATGCCAGTGTATTGTAGAACATCAGTAAGGGAGAAAGATGCCTGGCCCATTCTCATCTTAGTACAAAGTTTTCAGTTATCACGATATCTACTCATGCCTTACATGTCTGCTCCATGATCATAGTTCATGTTCATGCATATCATAGAGAATCATATGCTCTTCCATATCATAGTTTATGTTCATGCATATCATAGCCATGAAATCCTATTGTTTCCTCATGTTTAAGATATTCTCATGTATAAGTTTGTGATTATCACATGTTTGATGAAATGCCCATGTTGGGTATTTGAACCAAAATCACTTAATATAGTATTTCAAGTTTGATATCGTATTTTGTACTCATTTAGTGTTGCTGGGTTATGAACACCCATACCTATGCGATTCACATAAATTCAGTTTTTTAAGTAATCAGATAGTTAATCCATGAATATTATCAGTATACTCAGATATTTATATTCATAATGAGAATTATCAGTCTATATGTTAATAATTACCCTAAAATCTGTATGTAATGTTATTTTCAGAATACCACAACTCGAGCTTATCAATTATCAGTCCCTGAGTTCCAGAGCTACATAGCCAACGTAGGTTAGAGATGTCAACTTGCCAGTTGAGGGTTGACAAGGTGTTCATCTGCCAGTTGAGGGTGACTTTTAGTCCTCTGAGACACCAGTTTAGTGGATCCACATAGCCAGTGTTAGTATTTGTGGCATGGTACCGATACCCTTCTAATTGGGGTTATAGGTTAGGCCTCGATTAGCTTAGATTGCGGCATGTCAGTTATATGTCACCTCCCATAGTTTCAGTCAATATTCAGTGTATTTTTAGTTTAGATTTTCTTGACTAAGTATACAGACTTTCAGATATTCAGTTATACAGATTTAAGTCTTTCAGAAATATAGATTCTCTCAATAATATAACAGATATACACTTAGGTTTGCATTCTCAGATATTATAGTTTTCATACATTCTTGCTCAATTATCTCATGTTGTTCAGTTATTACTTATCTTATATGCATAGTAACCCTATAGTTTCAATCCAGTTATTCAGACTAAATACAGTTTAGTTTTACATGACCAGTATTTTGTTATCAGGTTAATCAGTATACAATTATTAGTTAAATAGTATACAGATACCAACTAATCAGTATCCAGAGACCATTTATTTAGTATTCAGACGTCAGTTATTTAGTATTCAGCTATCAGTCATCCAGTTAATCAGATCAACTTAGTATATGTTATTTTTGGCTTTTCTGTTTATGCATTTGTGCTTAGTATGTTTGTATATTTAGATCCTTGAGTTATTTCAGTTTTTATCACGCAGTTTCATACCCAGTATTCATATAGTATCCATGTTTTATTGTTTTGCAACTTCAGTTCTACTTATATTACAAAGGTATAGTTTTTAAGAAACTAAGTGTAGTGATTCACTAGCTTATCAGATTTTGTTGGTTAATCATGTTTTAAGATATATCAGCTTTTAGCTTATTTCAGTTTCTTGGTGAGTATACTTACACTTAACATGCACGTTTAAGATTACACATGAACTCAATTTTACTTATTATATTCACCCCACTTACTCAATACATTCCAGAAGTATTGATCCACATATACGTCTGTGTGGCTACATTGTTTCATAACGTAGGAACCAGTTGTAGCCCACACATCATGATTAGACGACTGTAGTTTCTAGCCAGTAGGTGATCAGTTCTCCTATTTTGAGGACTCTAGTCAGAAGTTGATCATGTACTTTATTTTTATTATTATTCATATGTATTGATTAGTGGTAGCTGAAAGGATGTCCTAGATATCTATAGTCAGTATAGTAAAGGCTTCATAGATGTCAGTCAGAGTTAGTCATGTAATTTTAGTTTCTCTCTTCAGATTTATCAGATTGTAAGCTTTATCAATTATATAATTATTCAGATTTCATTATAATTATGTTTCCGCACAGTAGAGCTACCTATTTAAAACATATTAAATCAGTTACTCAAGCAGTATGCCAGTTCATGGGTTAGCTTGGGATCACTTATGGTTTCAAGCACTATGTTATGACTAGGGGGTAGCCTCGGGTTGTGACAGTTAGTCAACATAATTTTGCACTGCCACAACCATAATTCTAGGTACCTGCTCAGATTTACAAGTTTGGAAACAAAGAGGTATCCTTGTATGAGTTTCTAAAGTTGAAATCACCAAAATTCATAAGTTCAGATAGTTCAACTGATCCTTAGAGCTTTTTGAATGGTATATTCAAGGCACTGTGTGTACTGGGATGTTCTAGTGAGAGGGCTATGGAGCTTATATTGTACAAATTGGAGGACATAAATAACACTTGGTATGATATATTGTTGCTAGGAAGGCCTACCGGAGCAACACCACAGACATGGAATAAGTTTACTAAGTTCTTCATGGATAACTTTTTTCTTGACAGTTAAAAGCAGAAATATGAAAATTAGTTTGAGAAATTAGTCCAGACTCTAGATTTGAACGTGTCGATTTTTAATACCAAATTCTATAGCTGAGTCTTGACCTATTATGAGATAGTGGATCTTGTTAGAAATATTAAGGACAAGGGCCATACAGAGCTGTCATCTTATGATGTTCGTAATAAGTCTAAGTCGGGGGAGGGGGATCTTTCAGTGGTAACTTTAATGTCAATCGCAGAGTAAGAAATCATGGTAAACAACAGGGCTATTAGAAAAGGACAGATTTGGTTTTACGGTTTGCAAACAAGCCACCTCCTAGACATGGTACTCAAGGGTCTTCAACATCTCATGGTTATCGTAGTTCTGTACAGATGTATGCCACTACTCCATCTTGCCATACTTGCGGCAAATTAGATATGGGCTAGTGTTATGTTTTTATTGGAGTGTTTTTGTTGTGGTCAGTTGGGTCATCACATTAGGGATTTTCCTTAGCCTCTAAAAAATGTTAGTCAGGGTTCTGGTCAATTAGCTGTACCTAGTCAAGCTACTAGTAATACTACATGTGCTGGAAATAGAGGTCGATGTAATAAATATCAAGTTTCTGGATATCATGTACAAGAAAGTGCTGGTAGAGGCTAGTCGATAGTTTTCACACTTATTAGCTAGTAGGTTTAGGCCTCAAATTCAATGGTTACAAGTGTCTTTTTTGTTTGTTCATTTGATGCATATGCTTTGATTGATATGGGTTCTACCCACTCTTATGTGTCCTTATACTTTGATGTGTGATTTGGTAGACAACCAGAGATGTTAAATTGTCCTTTTTTTATTGCTACTTTAGTAGGAGATTTTTTGTTAGTTAAGTATATGTATTATGATTACTAGATTATAATGGAAGGTAGAGATACTCTTGTTGACTTCATTGTACTTGATATGATTGATTTTGATGTATTGATGGGAATGGATTGGTTATCTCTTTGCTATGCTACCGTAGATTGTCATACAAAGATAGTTCGATTTAAGATACCTAACGAATCTAGTGTTGTATTAAAAGAGGGTCAAGTTCTAGAGATTGGTTAAGTTATATCTTTTATGAAGTCCCAACAACTATTAAATAAAGGTTGCATGAGCCTCTTATAAATGATAAGTGATGATGGAGAGGGAACACTTAGTTTAGAGGAGCTACCTATTGTAAAGGAATTTTCTGATGTTTTTCCTGAGGAATTACCAGGATTACCTCCAGTAAGAGAGATAGAATTTGGTATTGATTTGGCACCTGGAACTATGCCAATATCTATACCCCATATCGTATGGCACCAACAGATTCAAAGGAGCTCCAATAACAGTTGCTGGATTTGCTAGATAAGAGTTTCATCAGACCAAATATTTCACCTTGGGGTGCACCAGTTTTTGTTATAAAGAAGAAAGATAGGTCTCTAAGAATGTGTATTGACTACAGGCAGCTAAATAAGGTAACAATACATAATAAGTATCCATTTCTTCATATAGAGGACCTATTTGATCTGTTACAAGGGGTTTTCCATTTTGTGAAGATTGATCTTCGATCTGGTTATCATCATTTTATAATCAGAGAAGAAGATACATCCAAGACAACATTCAGAACTTGATATGGGCATTATGAGTTTCTTGTGATGCCTTACGGGTTAACCAATATTCTAGATGCATTCATGGACTTGATGAATAGGGTGTTTAGGCCATTTCTAGATAAATTTGTAATTATATATGTTGATGACATTATGATATATTCACGTACCTAGAAAGAAATTGAGACTCATTTAAGGACTATATTGAAGACATTGTGAAAACCTAAGCTTTATGCCAAGTTCTCAAAGTACGATTTTTGGCTAGATTCAATATCATTTTTGGGCATGTTGTTTCCAAAGATGGAATCACAGTGGATTATAAACAGCCAAAAGCAATGCAGAAATGACATAGATCTACTTCACCTATAGAGATTCACAGCTTATAGAGTTGGCAAATTACTATAGGTGTTTTGTGCATGATTTCTCTATCATAGCCACTCCATTGACCAAGTTGACACAGAAAAATGTGAAGTTCCAACAGACAAAAAAAATATGAGTAGAGCTTTCAGAAGCTTAAAATATGTTTGACCACTACACCAGTAGTAACCTTACCATTAGGTTATGGAGGATTCAATGTATTCTATGATTTTTTGAGGGCTGGATTAAGATGTGTTCTCATGCAACATGATCATGTTATTGCTTATGATTTGAGATAGTTGAAGAAGCACAAACTGAACTATCCTACACATGATTTGGAGATGACCGCTATGGTATTTGCTTTTACGATTTGGAGGTATTACTTATACGATTAAACTTAGATTTTTAACGATCATAAGAGTTTGAAATACATCTTTCAGCATAGAGATCTAAATCTTTGGCAACGCCAGTGGATGGAACTAATCAAGCATTATGATTGTGCTATCTTGTATCATCCTGGAAAAGCTAATATTGTGGTTGATTCTTTGAGCTGGAAATCTATGGGTGGTTTGGCATATATATCTCCTAGAAAGAGACAGTTGGTGAAACATATATAGAGACGTAAAGTCAAGGTTGTCAGTTTTGGTGTTGGAAAGTTAGGGGTATTGTTGGCTTGTGTTCAATCTAAATTTTCTTTGGTAGAGTGCCTAAAGGCCACTCAATATGAAGATGTGCAGTAGTGTAAATATTGAGACGAGGTCCTACTTAGTTAAAATATAACATTGAGTATTGAATGTGAAGGTATTCTCCAATTGGGTAACCTATTATATGTACTTGATGCGGATGGGTTAAGACGTGCCATTCTTGAGGAATCTCACAACTCCAGATATAACATACATCCTGACTCCACAAAGATGTATCATGACCTGAAGTAGTTGTATTGGTGGGAAGGTATGAAGAAAGATGTTTCTAACTTTGTTTCTAGTTGTTTGACTTGTCAGCAGGTGAAATCGTAGCATTAGTGACCTGCATAATTATTACAAAAGTTCAGGATTCCAGATTGGAAATGGGAAAGAGCTACCTTGGATTTTTTAGACAGGCTACCCCGAACAATTAAAGGTTATGACTATGTATGGGTGATTTTGGACCGAATAGCTAAATCAACACATTTCTTGCCAGTAAAGACTACATATAGTGGAGTAAAATATGCCCAGTTATTTATGGATGAAATTATTCGACTTCACGGAGTTTCATTGTCTATCATTTCTGATGGAGGATCACAGTTCACTTCACGCTTTTGGAGATCTTTCCAATAAACATTGGTTAATCGAGTAGATCTTAGTACTATATCTCATCCATAGACGGACAGACTGCCTAAGGGTACTATACAAATCTTGGAGGATATGTTGAGAGCTTGCATTCTTTATTTTGTATGTAGTTGAGATACTTACTTACCCTTAGCTGAATTTGCTTACAAGAATAGTTTTAAGTCAAGCATTCAGATGCTCTATAGAAGCCTTGTATGGTTGGTGATGTCGTTCTCATATCGGGTGGTTTAAAGTTGGTGAGGCTAAGTTATTAGAACAAGACTTTGTGCAAAAAGATATGGACAAGGTTTAATTGATTAGACAGAGGTTTCTCATAGCTTAAAGTAGACAAAAAGTCCTATGCAAACAGGAGGAGAAGAGATTTGGTGTTCACAGTTGGGGATAAGGCTTGTCTACGAGTTTCTCCATGAAAGGTGTGAAGCAATTCAGGAAAAGAGGTAAATTATGTCCGAGATATATAGGACCTTATGAGATACTTGATCAATTAGGAGGTGTGGCATATTATTTGACACTCCCCCCGAGATGTCTTTCATCCATCCAGTGTTTCATGTCTCTATGCTAAGGAAGTGTATATCAGATTATTCTCACATGCTCAAGGCACTGACCTTGCAGTTGGATGAGAGCATAACCTATGAGGAGGAACCTATCACGACCCAAACTAGGGCCTAGTCATGACGGGTATCTCAAACCCACCGTGGGCCATAGACTACCCCCTTAGCCTGACCTCCAAAGCATAATAAAAGTAAACAATGGAAGATAACCAAAATATATAATAAAGATAGATAAGGAGATTGATAAGTCTAATCGAGTTCTAAGAGTCAAAACACAATGACCGAAACACCCTAACACTGTCCACAAAAGCCTATAAAATAAGAATACCAAACTAAGTCGGGACATGCCCACGACTATGACCAAAAATTACAAATGAAATACTAAGACAATAAGAAAACCAGTAAGATGACAGGGCCTTTAGAAAGATGGAGTATCACCACTTTACAGCAGATCCAGAAATACCAAATCACCTAACACTGCACAAGAGCAACAAAAAACCCTTTGGACCCTACATCATGAAATAATGTAGCATCCTAGAATGGTCAATGGGGTGAGCACTAGCATATAACTCAGGGAAAAGGGTTAATATAATGCCAATTTCAAAACCAGTCAAAGCCACATGTACAATATTTATATATATAAATATAGGATGTCGGGTAGGGACAAGGGCCATGAACATGCGAGTTTAAACCATTAGCCTGAATTGTGTAGCTCGATCTATCCTAAAGGCACCCATGGACTATATGGTTCCAGCTCCCCCTACTGGAAGGTTCCCAGTGTGTCTTAGCCACACGAACCGAGGAAAAATCAAGGAAAGGCTAAAGACACCAAGGCTATAGCCCTCCTAAAATATATATAATATGTGCACCAGGCACACGGTCACATGAACCCCTAACGCTGGCAAACGTGGTTTCCAATATTGACACCCCAGACCCACACCTTCACGGTGAGCTACACTATTCCCTTTAAGTCCAAATTAATACAATTTCACATAAACCAACCACCAACCCAGGAGTCATTTATTAAGGCATTTACCAATATGGTATCGTCATACCAATATGCTTGCAAGCTAATTCAATTATGTCGAACCAGTCCATTTAACCAAACTAACTCCTAAGTTCCATTTAAAATCCAAAACCAAGGCCACCAAGGGCCATCCAAAACCTTATTCATTCATTTATCCCTTAATACAATGCAATGGATTGAAAATACAAGTTAAACCATGCAATTATTCATATTCAAAATCAAGTTTACAAAGTGAGTTAAGGTTAATGCCATTATCAAGCCAAAATTTAATCAATTTGGGGGAAACCCATGTTCCCCATTCCAATTATTAAAATAATGCACCAATTCATACCTAAAAATCATCAATTAAAGCATGAATAATCAATTTAAACCATGGGACATGCAATTCAAGTAATACTAATAAGAATCCCTCAACCCAATTTCAAACCCAATAATTAAAACACATGAATATTGGTTAAATAAATGCTACAATGTAAAAAAACATGTTAGGTTTGAACAACGTGCTTGAAATATAGAACAATTTGAAAAGAATTCAAAGTTTGGAGCTTGGATGGTGAATTCCTTGTAAAACCTTTGAACTCTCTTGGGTTTTGAGTTAGAGAGGAAAATGAATAGTTTTGATCTTTGAAAACTCAAGGAAAAAGGGTTATTTAATGTTTATAAGCCATACAAGGGGTAAAAATATCAAAAGCCCCTTATCCCAAGTGAAAAAAAGAACCAGCCATTTTTAACACAGCAGTGTGGCACGCCAATATTGTAAAGGCTAACCTCTATGCCACGTTGCTACCATGAAGCTCCAGTGGCGTGGGACATCACTATCATGGAGGTACATTGTATCAGAGTTCCAAAATAACCCCTAACCCCTTCCAAATATTCTGATACTCTCCCTAAACACCCTTTTAACATCCCTAATAATGATTCAAGTCCAAAATTGACATTATACATGCGAGAGGGTAAAAAATAAATTTGTTGAAATTTTGTAAGGTCTTACATTATCCCCCTGCCTTTGGATTAGTCGTCCCTGAATGATGAGTTAGGACACTTTTAGC
This sequence comes from Capsicum annuum, assembly GCF_002878395.1. Lineage (NCBI taxonomy): Eukaryota > Viridiplantae > Streptophyta > Magnoliopsida > Solanales > Solanaceae > Capsicum > Capsicum annuum. The sequence continues at coordinate 305,963 of NW_025861769.1, forward strand.
ATGAGAATAGCAAAATTGCAGTAGAATCCAAGTACAAATTTGAAAAGCAACAAGAGGTAAATGAAACTCATACCTTATGCACTTTCATCCATCATGGGGGAACAAGAATGGGTACTTGGCTTTCATATCTTCTTCAGTTTCCCATGTAGCCTCTTCTACCATTTGATTCCTCCAAAAAACCTTCACCGAGGCTACATCCTTAGTCCTTAATCTATGAACTTTCCTATCTAATATCTCAACTGAGACTTCCTCATAAGATAACGAATATATGAAACCAACATACTCAATAGACACTATCAAAGAAGGGTCACCCACACACTTTTTCAGCTTAGACACATAGAAAACAGGATGAATAGATGCCACATTCTTTGGTAAATCTAAATTATAAGCGACATTCCCAATTCTCATCACAGTCTGATACACACCAACATAATAAGGACTGAGATTCCTATTCTTCTTAAATATCATGACTCCTTTCATTGAGGATAGTTTTAGGAACACCCAATCACTTACTTCAATCTCCAACTCCCTCGCCTCACATCTGTGTAAGACTTTTTACGACTCTGAGTAGTCTGAAGTCTTTCTCTAATCACCTTACCTTCTTTGTTGATTGGTGAACCAAGTTAGGTCCAAAAAACCTAGTATCACCTACTTCAAACCATCTAATAGGAGTCCCACACCTCCTATCATAACGAGCCTCAAAAGGAGCCATTTGGATACTAGGATGATAACTGTTATTGTATGTGAACTCAATAAGAGGCAAATGGTCAATACAACTACCTTTAATACAACCACACAAGATGTTTGCATATCCTTCAAAGTTTAAATAGTATCTACTTGTCCATCCATTTGAAAGTTGAAAATAATGCTAAGGTTAACCTGAGTACCCAAACCTTTTTGAAACGAATGCCAAAAGTGAGTTGAAAAATGCAGACCTCAATTTAAAATAATCGATACTGATGCCCCATGCAACTTTACTATCCACTGAATAAACAACTTAGTATAATCCTTTCCTGAGTATTTACTCCTCACAGATAAGAAGTGAGCAGACTTAGTCATCCTATCTATAATGACCCAAATGGAATTATATTAATTTTGAGACCATGGAAGACCCATAATGGAATCTATATTAATCATCTCCCTCTTCTACTTGGGTAACTATATGTATTAAGACATTTCATTAGACCTTAAATGCTCTACCTTGACTTCTGACAAACCATACACTTAGCCACAACGTTTGCCATATCTCTCTTTATATTATTCCACCAGTAGATTTCTTTTATGTCATGACACATCTTAGTGGAACTTGGATGAACTGTATGTTGGGAATCATTTTCCTCAATCAAAATCCTTTCTTGCAGCCCATCCACATCGGGAACACACAAACTTTCTTAATAATTCAAGATACCATCTCTTCCGATCTCAGAAGCCATGACTTTTTGTTAACCCACATCATCCTTACTTTGTATAAGTATGGGATCCAAAGCTTGCTTATTCTACACCTCAGTAGCAAGAGATGATTTAACTGCTTCTTAAACAATCACTCCTCCATACTCAAAATCCAAGAGATGAACTCCTTAGTTAGCTAACTTGTGAATATCCTTCTCTAATCCTATTTTCTATTTATCAACATGAGATATGATCCCCATAGGAAACCTGCTAAGAGTATCAACAACCATATTAGCTATACCTGGATGGTATTGAAGACTCATGTCATAATCAATAAGCAATTTGATCCACTGCCTCTGCCTGAGATTCAATTCCTTCTGCGTAAACACATACTACAAGTTCTTATGGTATAAATAAATATATACATGCATCCCATATAGATAATGGCTACAGATTATCATTGCAAATACCATAGTCGCCAACTTTAAATTGTGAGTTGGGTAATTTCTTTTGTGAACCTTAAGCTACTTGGAAGCATAAGCCACAACCTTACCATAATGCATCAAAAAACAACTCAGTACAACATGGGATACATCACAATACACAACAAACCCATCAGTACTTAGGGTCAAAACTAGCATGGAAGTCAAATTATCCTTCAAATTTTCAAAACTAACCTCACAAGCATCAGAGCACAAAAACTTAAACTTTTTCTGAGTTAACTTCTTTAATGGAGCAACAATAGCTAGAAATATTTCCATAAACCTCCTATGATACCTAGCCAAGCCCAAGAAGCTCCTAATGTTAGTTAGAGTCGTGCGTCTAAGCCACTTCTTAATTGCCTCAAATTTTTATGGATCCACCTTGATCACCTCATTAGAAATAACATACCGGAGAAAGTTACAAAGCTTAGACAAAATTCACACATAGAAAATTTTGCATACAATTCCTGGTCCTTAAGCTTCTGTATCCCAATTCGAAGGTAATTGACATGATCTTCCTAACTTTTAGAGTACACTAGAGTCATTAATTAGGACTATAACAAAAATCTAAAAACTGCTTAAACACTCGATTCATGAGATCCATAAAAGCATTCAAAGCATTAGTGTAGTACCCTGTGTCCTTAAGTTCACTATGAAATTGAAGACTCACTCAATAAGTCATTAAGACTCATTACAATTTATAAGATTAAATCATAGTCATAGTGAGACTATAAGAATTATGTGGTCCAGTCGTAGTCATCTCAGTAGGGAAACCAAATGTTTCTGGTCGCATGACGTCTCAACCTTACTAGCCATTATGAGTGATTACAATTTGTATAGTGAGAGTCTAGTGTCAACAGTGTAAAACTCCTAAATTTCGGCTCAGATAATAGTTGGTGATATGAGTCCTAGTGGATGACTATGAGTCATTAGGTATGACTCATAGCCAGACCAGTATATACCCTTCCTGATACTACCAATACAATGAGTCACTGGAAAGACTCGTATCCAGAGGTCAGAAGTTATATAGTGACCCATGATGATTGCGGCCAAGTCTCTTAAAATTTCCAACCCATGAGTGGATACATAAAAGACGTGTTATTTTCCCTATTCTCAATCATTTAATGACATCCTTTCTTCTCCCACTCTCAAGAATAACAAGGCTAGGGGTTCTTCTTTAAATTCACTCTCAAGCCTCCAAGTCTAAATTCCCTTTAAAATAGTCAAGCAAATCAAGGTATGTGGAGTTTGAGAAAGGATAATCTTTCATTATTGTGCCCAAAAATTTGATTTTAAAGTTGAATTTATATGATTTTAATTAGGGTTCATACCTAAATTCTCATATTCTCGAAGTTATGGAATTATCATGTGAATTTAAAGTTTAAAGTGCATAAGAGTTTTCCTTTATTTATGTTTTGAATTGTATGATTGCTACTATGATAAGATTTTCATTATTTTGACTTGGATTTTGATGAATTGATGAAAGATTCCAAATTGTGTATTGAGCATAATATTTTGATATGAGTTTCTATGAAACAATGCATAAATTTCAAGACTTAAATACAAGTTGTCAAGTTACAAGAATTTTAAGCTTATAAGTTCAATTTACAAGTATTAATACACATTGAAAGATCAATTTTGATGTTATAATCACATTTAAGACTCAAAATCCATAACTTCATCCCATGAATATGATTCAAGTAAGAGAAGCATAGTTGGTTTTCAGTTTACAAACCTATATGCTATTTTAAAGTGGATTTTATAAGTATGAGTATATATATATATATATTGTGTGTAGTATTTAGTACCGAGAAGGTGAATGTGGGTTTTGAACATCCTATTTTTGGAAAGTACGAGCCACCATAGGCTTAAGTGACCTCGCTAGCGAGTATCTTCTTTCCCCAATATGGGCTAAATTTAGTGATCACTTAAGTTAAGGTTCTATTCTGATGGCAAGAGTAGGACATCTCTCCCCAACGTAGGTAAGATGTTGGACTCCATGATAGCTCACATGGTTTATGTTGGTTATAAGACTCTCCCACAAGAAAAAACTCAAGTAAGGATTCTATAAACTAAGTGTAATGACTCACTAAGCTTATACATTTTTCTTTATCATTAATGTTTCATGATTTTTCAGCTTTCAGTTTTATTCATGTCCAAGGTGAGTCTCTTTAAATTTAGCATGCATGATTTGAAAGTGTATTTAGTTCTGTCTTATTTATGTATTCACCCCTATATACTCAGTACATTCTAGAAGTACTGACCTATATATATGTTTATGTGCTACATTATCTGATAATATAGGTCTTGGTGTTCGTTTCCAGCAACATGATTGATTGCAGGCATCATCTCCTATATTTGGATACTTGGTGAGTCCTCATAGTCCGAGGACCAAGTCCATTAGCGTTTCAGACTTTATAGGTGTTTCTTAGTTATTTAATTTCCGTTTGGGTCAGCTGGGGTCTGCCCCAGTAACTTTTTATTTATAAGTTAAGGGTCTTGTCGGACAATGTTTATTTCAGTTAAAGATATTTTATTGAGATTTCTAAGATGTAAGATTTTAAAAAGGGAAATTTTAAACTTGGTTTCTTTTGGTTGTTGTGTATATCTTAGTCTACCTTCTATGAGTTTAATGCAAGTTAGATATCATAGGTTAGCTTGAGACAATTCGCAAGTTATATATCATGGGTTAGCTTGAGACAATTCATAGTCTCAAGCACCGTGTAATGTACAGGGGGATATTCTCGAGGGTCATTACAATTAGTCAACCCAAATGACAAAACCAAAAACTTATACTAGTCATACCGGGTTCAAAAAATAGTTTTAGAAATACCAACCTCCCTAATTTTAAGCTGGTAATAGTCCGTACGGAGATAAATCTTACAGAAATATATAGCACCCTGAAGCTGATCGAAAAGGTCATCAATTTTAGGAAGAGGATACTTATTTTTTATTGTAACCTTATTCAACTGACGATAGTCTATTCATATCTAAAGAGACCCATTCTTCCTCTGCACAAAAAGTATAGGAGCACCCCATGGAGAAACACTAGGATAAATGAAACCGTTGTCGCACCCCATCTTTCTCGTAAAAAGAGAGATTCTACATGACAACTTTTTTAGAATTGTTTAAAGAGTGAAGAGTCGCCACCTAATGAATTAAGGTACGTTAGGGCACCATTCTAGGGTAACTACGAACCTAGTTTTTTATTTAGTCTTAGTTCACAAGAAATTTGGGTAAGGGTTAAAATTACCTCAAAAGAAAGGTGTTAGGCATCTTTTGAGGTCCACAAAGGTGGTTCCCGACCAAATTGGTACGTTACGCGGGGATTCTACGTGATAAAAGAAAGGTCACTTATTTATTAACTTAATATTACTAAGTGGTAGAATAATAATCAAGACATGTTGTTTAATTATTTCTAATTACTAAGTGATAGAAACAAAACATGAAATAATGTGAGAAAGATAAGCGAGAAGAGAAAAATAACACACTTTATAACCAATATTTCTATTAAATTAAAGAGCCTAAACTACCTCAAATAAATAAACATACAAAAGTATAGAATAAATTTGAAAGGTCAAGAAATTGTTTTGATTTTATTTGAAGTAGTACCCAACTTGTCAATCATTATCTGGCCCATTAATTAACAACCAGATTCTTGACAAGTTACAATGTCATATGTCGTATTGTTTTAGCGGAAACTTATGACTTTTAGAGTCGCCACTTAATTTATTTGGGAAAATTAAGAAAACCTTTAAATGATTCAAATAGAAAAATCATTCAAGCTTAGAGATTCTAGGTAAGCGGTTCCTATTAACATTTTAGGAAGGTTTTTAAGGAACCTAAAAAGGTCCGCTAACTTGCAGTTATTCGGACTGTTTGAAAAATAATTTCATTTGACTAACTTCTAAAAAGTCGATTGTTGAAAAGAAGTTGATTAAAGAATATTTTGAAAGTTTTTTGCAAAATTAGTTTTTTCGCAATTTAGTTAGGGGTTTTACTAGGTTCGCAAGAACACAATGAAAACAATTTAGAAAAAAAGGAAGGAGGAGAAAAAATAAATCATTTGGGCTCTTAAGCCCAAATCTATCACCCTGTCCTAGTCTAATTGGGCTTTCGGCCCAACTTCACCTATCCTAACCTAGATATCGGGATTTGGCCCATAACCTTTCCTAAACTATGTTCTCGAGCCTTTTTGGCCCACAATTTGCTTCACCAGTATTAGTTTACTACTTTAGCGTCGAGGCCCGAATGAATAAATAATGAATGAAGAAATAACTAAATAATAATAAAAAGACAACAATAACTAAATAACTAAAAAATGAGACTTTCGAGTCTCTTTTCCACTTCAAACACGGGATTTAAGCAATTCTTCTTCTTTTGACTCCTTGTGTTCGTACTATGTAGTTGGCTTTTAAAGTCTTCTAAATGGGAGGGCCTCAATCTCTCATTGTGTAATGCAAGAGGAAAGAGACCGATTGGACTCCCAAGTGGGTTCAAGAGATATATGAATTAATATATGTTCTAAAAGGAAGAATTAAAAATAATCTTAACACGAAAACAAGCTCATGCATAAATATTGTAGAAAAGTAGTATAACAGCCGCACGGTTGGGAAGGGTAATCCCATGGGATTTCTAATGTCATTTTATATATATGATTAATCGAGTACTATACTGTAACGTATAAGGACAACCCTCAACAAGATAATGAAAAACCAAGATCATGAATGCACTCCCAATACTCCTAGTTAAACTTGAAATAGATATCTTTAAAGAAACAAGAAAGTACTCAAATATTCATGGCAAGGAACGAAATACCAAACGCAAGGCAGTAAAATAAAACTATAACCCTGAAAGAGACATCATCTAGACTTGACGTTTTAATCGATTCAACCTAAGGTGACTATGTATATTTTTCAGAAATATCTAAACTTCCTGATAATCATATAGAATTTTGATAAGAATCACCAAACTGTATATATTTGCAAAAAAAAGACATGCACAAAAAGAAAAATAAATATTTATAGACAACTCTCAATTAAATAAGAAAATATTTACAAATTGTATATATTCTTTAATCTAATCAAACTACTGCAACATTCGTGGAATTGCTCCTATGATAGCAAACCGATTACTGCTTTAAATAGGGACCATAGAAATAGTTAAGATAGTGCATATTTTCGAAGTATCCACCATTATTTGGATCACTTTAATTTAGCAAGTCCTTTGGCACTCAATTATATTTTACCTTAACACCAAAATACGATATCTTAGTGTATATTGATTAAATGTCATACTTCCTATAAATAGGATGGCAACAAAAATTAAGGTATAACCCGCGAACATATATGCCCAATATTCCATATTTCAACAGGATACTGTTACGTGTATCTTTCTAATAAGGACACATAATGGGAACAAACTTAAGAGAAAGAACAAACTCCAAGCTTTGACCCAAAAACATAAAACTAAAAAAAACAAAGTTGCAGGGTATGCCATACTCATTTTGATCCCCTTCCAGATAGACTCAAGAAATAAGTTCTTAGTCATCGAGATGGTCCTCGAAGAATCATGGAAGACGATGTTTGGATATGTATGCATCACAAAAACAAAGCTTACACTAAGAGAGTACAAAATTTAACAAGTAATGAGGGAATAAATGTGCAATAAACAAGGCATTGCATCTATAATACCCACAACAATCACAAGGAAGGGAATTAAGGCAAAGAAAGTCAGGATACTTTCCAATTATCCAAGCAATCTTGTCGATAACGGTAATATTATTTGTAGTTAACACAAAGAGAGAGGGGTACAACTTATAACCTAAAGAGGAGCATGCTAAAACTCACCTTTATCTTCTCATGGATCCACTCGAAATGAATTTTCAAGGGGAAAATAGAAGACCTTTGAGGGTTCATAGACAGATGACCTCATCACGGGCATACACCCGCTATCTCCCTTAGATCTAACGGCCAAGAGAGTTAGAAAGCAGCCTAATGAGGTTGATTAGACCGTCGCTGATAACCTTAAAATATGAAAAAAAACCAAAGAATACAAAATAAAGGCAAACAAAGACACAACCTTACTTATGACAGTGTATCGAGATTACACGAAAAGATTCAACTAAAGCATGGCAAATAAACTACAATGCTCAAGTAATCATATGCTAGGAGTTTAGTAAAATTTGACACTATAGTGGATTTTAAAAGCAACACACGCCATAAATTTTGAGATTAGGCCTTGAACTCGAGGTCGAAATGAAGAGTGATGAATCAAAGAAACCATCTTTAGTGCTCAATCAACCAAACTGGAAGCTGACCTTCACCACATAAATCTTTAAATTACAACAGTGAACTAGACAAGAAAAGTGCCGGATCTCGATGAAATATATACACCATTAACACACGATAATGAACTCGATCAAAAATTAAATTGAAGATTATATCACAATCATTATTTCCACAAAAAACAACATAAAATAAACTAATCATATGGATTTTATAGCCATCTATAGCTACTCCCAACAAACAACACTATAATTACACTAGAAGAAGATAAAGTAGAAATAAAAATGATAATAGAAATATAGGTGGAAAAAGGTGTTTACCTCTTTCAGAGCATCAAAATGAAATCTTGAGCTAACGTTGGACTCATGACCACCAGAGCAAATATCGTCATCAACTCAGAATCTTTGATTAACCGACGAATTTCATGCGAACAAAATTTTTACTATAAAAAATAGACTACCTTTTTCTCACAGGGGTTTCCACCTTCCAAGACTTGTCTATTTTATCTCCAAAATGAGTTTTATATAGAAGTATTTTTGAGGGTCAAATTGCTGACCTTTATCGATGTGAGATGTTAGCTCTCAAGGGCAATTTTGAGATTATTCAAGAGGATAAGCTTTGTCAACTATAATTGTACAAATCAGTAAAAGTATTTGAAATTCAAATGGATGTTGGGCAGAGCTAGACATGCGGTTGGAATCTTAGGTTTTCAATTTGCGGGATACGAGTTTGCTATTGATGCCGGTTAAAATTGTTATTGCGAATGGGTCGGGTTTGGTTGTTGGATTGTTGGTTGAGTTGTGAATGGATTGGGTTTGGACGGGTTTTTATTTATTCAAATTTGGGTTTTCTGCCAGAACCGGGTTGAAATTGGTACTATTTATCTGTTGCTGGCAATAACTGTGTAATTTTATGCTGATGCGGTAACCCTTTGGTCACCTATAATGCTTGTTGTATGATAACCTCTCCGGTTATTGACAATAATTCTTTGCATATAATATCGCGTAAGTCTTATGCATCTTTTGTATTAATACGACTTATAGATTTCCTTTGGATTATCAATTTTTGGATAATCTTACGCATTATTTGATGTTGGATACGAGATGACTTATAGATATCCTTTGAATTGCTAGCCTTTAGGTAATCCTGCACATCATCTAACCTTGGATAAGAAATGGCTTACAGATATCTAATTGGTAGTTCTTAGGTATTCCTGCATATCATCTGACCTTGGACACAATATAGCTTATAGATATCTCTCAAATTGGTAGTCTTTGGGTAATCGTGCACATAATCGATCTTGGATATGACGCGGCTTATAGGGAACCCTTGGACTTATCAATTTGATAAGCTTGAATATTATCCGGTAAGGATTTAGTTGTGACTTATGGATAACCTTCAGACTATCAATTTTTTGGTAAACTTGTACACTATTCGATTAGGATATTTTTGTGGCTTATGGATGACCTATGGGCTATCAACTCATAGGTAATATTGTACACTATCCTATTTTAAATAATATGACTTATAGATGACTCTCAAATTGTCAATTTCTAGGAGATCTCATATATCACCCATCTTTAGATAGCGACTTAAAGATGTCCTTTCAAATCCCATGCTTTTGATGCATTCAGATACTGATTCATAAAATGATGAGATATCCTCGATGTTAGCATTTGTGTCTGGCATGTAGATAGATATTAAATGCTTATGATATCCTCCACACTAGTGTATGCTATCTCACGTATCAATAGATACTAATGCTAATGATATCCTCAATGCCAGCGTATGCTATCTCACGTGTCAACAAATATTTAAAGCTAATGATATCCTTCACGCCAACATACACTATCTCGCGTGTCAATATATATTGAATGCTAATGATATCATCGACGCCAGCATATGCTCTTTCACGTGTCAACAGACGTTAAATATTGATGATATCCTCGATACCAGCGTATACTATCTTGTGTGTCAACATATATTAAATTTAATAGCCCCCTCAAAAATGAAATGATATGAAATGGTTCTCTTGGTAATGGAATAAAATAAAATGGCCCTCTTGGTAATGGTATGAACTTTCCCTCTAAGCAATGAGATAATATGAAATGGCCCTCTTGGCAATGGATTGAAATGACCCTCTCACAGTGAGATGATATGAAATAGCCCTCTTGGCAATGGCATAAAATGGCCCTTTCGGTAGTGAGATGATATGAAATGGCCTTTTAGCAATGGCATAAAATGGACCTCTTGGCAATGAGATGATATGAAATGGCCCTTTCGGCAATGGCATGAAATGGCCCTCTAGGCAATAAGATGATATGAAATGGTTCTTTCGGCGATTTAAAAATAGTTTCACCTGAGTCCATTTATCTGGGTTTTTCTTTCTACATGTACCTGTACTCAATGTTGATAGTTAGTAGACAAAATGTCGCTCTCATTGGCGACCACAGTCAAGCTTTGTGATAGTTTAATGGAAAATACTGAGCATCATAATTTGAAAGACTTATTCTGCTATTAATCTTCTCTTTTTGAAGAAATAATTAAATAGCAGATCCACTGAATGCAAGTAAATAGGGAAAAACACTTGTTTGGGGATTACTCAAATACCATTTACTTCACTTCAAGGCAAATTTTGTTGTTGAATTTCTTCTCTTCCTCCTATTGAGTGATCCTTTGATTGTTGTATTTATTGTGCCGACTTCCTTGAATGCACCTGCATTCAAAGTAAATATTAAATAGACATAAAGTCTCTTATACTAGTGACTACGTTTATATAAAGAATTCTAAATACAATATTCTTAAAGAAGATAAGGTGCGTTTATTTGTCCTTCTTGGTCTCAAGAAATGAGATAGACAATTCCAAAGGTCCCCAATAAATAGGTATTAAACTCATTTTTGGGGCTACTCAAAAGTACCATTCTTGAGCATTATATGCTTATGTGTGGCTCACAACCTGCTTGGGGATTTTTTGAAAAAGATTTCCATTTTTTGTGTACTGATCCCTATATCCACAGAAAAATAATTAGTTTTTGGATGAAACCACTCCATTTTGACCTTCTTCGATCCTTGATTTGCTCCTCGCCATCTTTCGAGTACTCTTTCATGTTGGGATTTCCACCCTTATTTCTCATCATAATAGATGCTTAGGCAATCATTAAGTAAAAATATTTGCATAGCTTTTAGAAAATAGTCTTAATTTTAGAAAATAGTTTCAAAAATTTCTGGAAAAAGCTTTAGAAATAATCTGCCAGTCATGTCTTGTACATGGCCAACAAATGTCTTCCTCTTGGTTTTGACTATGTCTAACATTTCATGGTGGATTGCTAGGGATTCAACATCGTTGAGGCTCTCTATTAGAAGTTCTATCATAGCCCAAGATTTTGTCTATCTAGACTTTATTACAGCTGGTAATTTCAAAAACCTGACTTTGACCTCTGGTGTTGGGGGGATTTGAAATATATTCCAATATATTAGTGGGAATTTTGAGGACCTCCTCAAAATTTTTGTCACAGTTTAAAGTTATTTGAGAGGATCTTAGCACGAAAGGATCCGAAGTATTTGTTAGTCTTAATTCTTTTTATTTTTTGGAAGATGATCTTTCTCTTATGAATTTTTGAGATTCCTTCTCAAAAATTCTGCCCCAGTTTCTATTTCCTAGGGTTATATGATGTAAGACCCCAGAAAATCACAGTTGTTTTAGTCATATAAAGCATGCTAAAAGAGTTCCCAGATATTATGGGGGTAACCGCTTGTGAGAGTGCTGAGTTAGATGCATATCAGTTGCAGGATGTGGTTCATACATGGTTTAAGCAGTGGAAGGCAGATAAGGCTGCAGATGTAGGGCCTATAGAATAGAAGGAGTTTTCTATTGCCTTTCTAGATAGATTCTTCCCATTAGAGTTGAGGAAAGTTAAGGTGTTAGAATTCATTAAATTGAAGTGTGGCAGCATGAAAATAAAGGAGTACTCTCTTAAGTTTACTTGATTAGCCAGATATGTTCCTCATATGGTAGCTGATAGTAGATCTAAGATGAGTAAGTTTGTGTCTGGAGTATCTAACAGTGTGGTCAAGGAGTGTAGGACCACAATGCTAATTAAGGAGATGGATATAGCTAGATTAATGGTCTATGCTCAATAAATAGAGGGGCGGAAAACTAAGAAGAAAGAGAGGGAGAACAAAAAGGCTAGAATAGGTAGCTTTAACTTCACTCAGTTTAAGTCAAAAGGTGGTAATCATTCTCAGTATCGCCCAAAACCTTCAGTTCCAGCTCCATCCTTAGCCAGTGCTTCGGTGCCTAAGTTCAGAAATAGTAATAAGGATAAGGCGCCAGGCTCTAAATCTCAGTGTAGTGTTAGCAGTGCTCGAATAAATCCTCTTTGTCAGAAGTATGGCAGAAATTATCAGGGTATTTATAGAGCTGGCAGTGACGTATATTTCGGATATGGAAAACCAAGCCATACGATTAGAGATTGTCCTCAGTCATGTTCATAATGCCAGTACAATCGTCCCCCATCTCTGTTCGGTCGCTTGAATCTATAGAGTGCCACTTCCAATTACACCAGTGGGCAACGCCCAAATAGACTCTATGCACTTTAGCCTCGACAGGATCAGAAAAGTTCTCCTGATGTGTTTACTAGTATGTTACTAGTTTATCATTTACATGTTTATTCTTTTCTAGATCCAGGAGCTTTTTTGTCCTTTGTAACTCCTTATATATCTATTGATTTTAGAGTCAGTCCCAAAATCCTAGCAGATTCCTTCTTAGTCTCTACCCTAGTGGGTAAATCTATCATAGCCCGGTGTGTATACAGGAACTGTCCGGCAATGGTATCTCAGAAAGTTACTTCAGCAGGCTTAGTAGAGTTAGATATGATAGGTTTTGATATCATTCTCGGTATGGATTGGCTTTATTCATCTTATGCTTTAGTTAACTGTAGAAATAGAGTTGTTTATTTTTAGTTCCTAAATAAATCTATCATAAAATGGAGGGGTAGGACTTCAATACTTAGGGGTCAGCTTGTGTCATACCTTAGAGAGAGAAAAATAATATCCAAGGGGTGTGTTTATCATCTTGTTTGGGTTAAAGACTCTAGTTCTGAGATATTTAACATTGAGTCAGTTTCAGTAGCATGTGAATTTCCAGACATATTTTTGAAGATCTTCCCAGAGTTTCCCGAGAGAGAAATTGACTTCTGAATAGACCTTCTTCTAGATACTCAGCCCATCTCTATTCTGCCATAAAGAATGGCTCCAGTAGAACTTAAAAAATTAAAAGAGTAGTTGAAGAATCTCTTAGATAAGGGGTTCATCAGGCCTAGTATTTTCCCATGGGGCGCACCAGTTCTATTCGTGCATAATAAAGATGGTTCTCTCAAAATTTGTGTTGACTACCGCCAGTTAAACAAGGCCAAAATCAAGAACAATTATACACTTCCCTAAATCGATGACTTGTTTGACCAACTTCAGGGTGCCAGTTACTTTTCTAAGATAGACCTCATATAAGGCTATCATCAGCTCAGAGTCAAAGAATGTGACATTCCAAAAATAGCTTTGAGAACTTTGTATGGTCAGTTCGAATGTCTAGTTATGTTATTTGGTCTTACCAATGCCCCAGCAGCTTTCATGGACTTGATGAACCGCGTGTTAATGCAGTACTTAGACATGTTCATCATTGTCTTCATGGCTGGCATTCTTGTCTACTTCTGCAGTGAACATGATCATTCAGACCATCTCAGAATAATATTACAGACCCTCAGAGCCTATCAGTTATTCACCAAATTCAGCAAATGTGAATTTTGGCTAAGGTCAGTAGCTTTCTTGGTCATATAGTTTTCAATGATGGCATTAGAGTTGATACTTTAAAGATTGAAGTAGTGAGAAACTGGACCAGGCCCATCTCTTTGTTATATATCTAGAGTTTCTTGCATTTGGCTAGCTATTACCGATGATTTGATAAAGGATTTTTATCTATTGCATCCCCCATGTCTAGATTGACTCGAAAGAAAGTCAAATTCCAATGGTTTGATTTTTATGAGAAGAATTTTTAGGAGTTAAAGATCGGACTCACTATAGCCCCAATTTTGACTTTACCAGATGGTTCAGACAGGTTTATTGTGTATTATGATGCTTCCAGAGTTGGTTTGGGAGTGTTTTGATGCAGAGAGGTAAGGTCATAACCTATGCCTCTAGACAACTTAAGGCCCATGAAAAGAATTATCCCATTATGACCTTGAGTTAACAGCTGTAGTATTTGCTTTAAAGATTTTGAGGAACTATTTGTATAGGATACATGTTGATACATTCAAAGATCATAAAAGTTTGCAGTGTGTATTTTCTCAGAAAGACTTGAACATGCGTCAAAGAAGGTGGTTAGAATTGTTGAAATACTATGACGTAGTTATTCTGTATCATCCGGGCAAGGTCAATATAATGGCTAATGCTCTTAGTAGATTGTCCATGGGTAGTGTTTCTCATGTTGAAGATTGTAAGAAAAAGTTAGTTCAGGATATTTATCAGCTTGCCAGGTTGGGTGTTCATTTTGTTGATTCAGCTGAGGGTAGGGTATAGGTGTAGAATAGTTTGGAATCATCTTTGGTCTCTAAAGTGAAAGAAAAGCAGGGCATGGATCCCGATTTAGTTAAGCTGAAATAGTTAGTCAGAGATCAGAAAGTAGAGGTTTTCTTCCAAGGGGGAGATGGTGTGTTGCATTGCCAAGGTAAATTATGTGTTCTATGCGTGGATGGTGTGAGGTAGTGGATTCTTGCAGAAGCACATGGTGCGCGTTACTTAATTCACCCAAGGGACACTAAGATGTACCATAATTTTTAGGAAGTCTATTAGCAGAGTGGGATGTTGAGAGACATTACAGAGTTTATGGCTAAGTGCTCCACATGTCAGTAGGTTAAGATTGAGCATCAGAAGCCTAGTGGTTCCATGCAGGAGTTTAGTATTCCCACATGGAAGTGGGAGAAAGTAAACATGGTCTTTGTGATGGGGTTGCCTCGTACACGTCATCAACACGATTTAATTGGGGTCATTGTAGATAGGATGAACAAATCAGCCCATTTCTCTCCATTTTATGCTTCCTATTTATCCGAGGATTAGGCTAAGCTCTATCCTAGAGATTTGGTCAAATTGGATGGAGTTCTATTATCCATCATTTCATATAGAGGTATGCAGTTCACCTCTCATTTTTGAAAAGCCTTCCAAAAGGGTCTTGGTACCCAAGTCCACCTCAGTATAATCTTGCACCCTCAGACAGATGGTCAAGTAGAAAAGACCATTCATACTTTAGAATATATGTTGAGAGCGTATGTTGTTGACTTTAAGGGTAGTTGGGATGACCACTTGCCTTTGATTGAGTTAGCTTATAATAGCAGTTATCATTCTAGTATTCAGATGTCTCCTTTTGAGGCTCTTTATAGGAGGAGATATAGATCTCCCATTGGTTGGTTTGAAGTAGGTGAGGCCACTATAGTAGGGCCTGACTTTGTGTTTGATGTCTTAGAGAAGGTTCAGTTGATCAGGGAGAGGCTTAAGACAACTTAGAGCCGATAGAAATGGTATGGTGATGTCAGAAGAAAAGATCTTGAATTTAAGATTGACGATTTTGTGTACTTGAAAATCTCTCCCATGAAGGGAGTGAAGAGGTTTGGAAAGAATGGGAAACTCAGTCCCCAATATATCGGTCCTTAACAAATTCTCAGCCGTTTTGGAAAGGTAGGTTAGGATCTTGAGTCACCTTCAGATTTAGCTTCAGTACACCTAGTATTTCACGTCTCCTTGCTAAAGAAGTGCATTGGTGACCCAGTAGTTGTAGTCCCTATAGGGTAGTATAGATGTTTAGAATAACCTCTCTTATGAGAAAGTCCCAGTCAAAATCCTTGATCGCCATATTCGCAGACTGAGGAACAAAGAAGTTCCTTTGGCGGAATCAGTTCGTTGAGGGAGCTACTTGGGAAGCAGAAGCATATATGTGAACCAAGTATCCTCACCTCTTCTTTGCAAACTCAGACTCAGCTCAAGGTAACAGTTTTTCTTAGATTTACTTAGTTCCATGCTCAGATTTTCTTTACAAACTTGATATCAATTACCATTGCTTATCGCTCTCATGACAATTATGGATTCACGAATAAGTTCAGTCATGTAATCATGCTTCAGTTATGCATGTTCAATGTGAAAACTCAATTTATCAGTAGTTTCATTCATGTAATCATGCTTCAGTTGTGCATATTCAGTATGTAAACTCAGTTTATTAGTATTCTCAGCTTATTCAGTCTCATTCGAGGACGAATGTTCCCAAGGAGGAGATATTGTAAGACCCCATAAAATCACAGTCATTTCAGTCGCATATAGTATGCCAAAAGAGGTCCCAAACTTTGAAAATTCCAGCTAAGTATTGACACAGTCTCATTTTTGTCCTTGATATTTCAATGACTTTATTTTCAAGCCTTACAACCTTAAGATGTCAATTTATAAGTCGATTCATGATTCGGGATGTCAATAGGTCACCTCGGGTTAGTTTTGAATTTTTTGAACGTTGGTAGAAGCCTAATTGGATGTCCAATATAGTGGATTGATGTAATCTCTATGCGCCACACCATCCATTACATTGACAGTATTGTCACTAGCTCAAGCATGCAATTTCTAGTGAGCTGATGCGATCTCGATGCATCACGTCGACCATCGCGTTGACGCCAACTATGCATCGCGTCGGTTTGCGCATTGCTGGACATATTTTTCTGTAAATTAAGTCCGCATCTAGAGGGTTAATTAAGTCAATTTCTCCATTTTTATTCAACCCTAAAACATGAAATTAAGCTATCCTAAGGGCAAAATCACTTACTTTCTTTCAAATATTCTCAAGAACAAAACCCTAGGTATGTTAGGTATATTAGGTGTTCATCTTTGGATTTCCTTCCACCCTTGGAGTTCAAGAATCCTTTTTAAACTAAAAGTTTATTGGTTTCATGATTTACATGTTTGAATGGGATTGTGTTCATGTATGTATTGATGTATAGTTTTCAAATCAAGATTCATATAAGTTTCAAGTGAATTAATTAGCATGTATGTAGAATAATGTGATTCTTATGTTAAACCTTTGAATTTTCAATTTGAATGTTGTAGCCATGATGTTTATATCTTGATGGTGTCTATGTGCACTAATTATGCTCCCCAAGTGTTTTATAGAATGGCTATGTAAATTAAAGCGTGAATTCATGACATGTTATCATGTGGTCCCATTCAACAAGTTCATGTCTCTCAAGTGTTTAACAAATTGTCTAAATGAATACATAATGAGTAAGTAATTAATGTAATTCTTTCAGGAGTATGCCATGTTTTACTATTGATGCTATCAAGTCTTGGGGGTATTCAATATCCAAAAAATCTAGCTGTTTACCTAGAGTTACAGTAGCTACAGTATAGTCTGAGTAACGTCACAAACAATAGTACCTAGTCAGTTACAAAACTCAGTGAACTTAGTCCAGTTCAGTCAAGCCTAGTACTGTCTAGTGATCAGTTCAATGTCTATTCAATTGGAAGTAGGATTCAGCACCGAACGAACCTAGGGATGGGAGCTCACCTGCTAGTTGAGGGTGTGATCTTTTGTAGCAATTCCTTAGTTCCAGAACTACGTAGCCAGTGTAGTTTAAATATATCAACCTGCCTATTAAGGGTTAATAATGTGTTCACTAACCAATTAAGGGTAACACATATCTCACCTGCTAGATGAGGGTGATTCTTTAGTGGATCCACACAGTCATTGTTAGTACACGTGGCACGGTGCTAACATCCTTCTAAATGGGGTCACAGGTTGAAACCCAACTTAGTTCTAATCATTGTATGTTGGTTAGATGAATACTCCTACAGTTACAGTTTCAGTTTCAAACTCAGTATAGAACTCAGTTCAGTTCTACAGAATCTGGACTATCAGAAATAGTCACCTAGTTATCAGTGAAACAGCTATCAGTAAACTTAGATATCAGTTACTCAATTATCAGAACTGAGTATTGAGATCCAATATGATCTCATTTATAATATATATATATATATATATATATATATATATATATATACTTATATATTCACAGTCTTGTATAATTAGTATTTGCCCGAATAGTCTCATTTCAAACTCTATCACCCCTAGTTAGCCCACACATCCAACGCAATATTTGTATTTTTGCCACCTTCATTTTTTAAATATGGGAGTTCTTGACTGGTCAACACTCCACTTCATACAACATGGATGGATGGACTACCACCTTATAGAATTTGCCTTTAAGCTTGGGCGACACCTTCTTGTTACACAACACCCCCGATGCGAGCTTCTACTTCATCCATCTCACCCTAATACAGTGTGAGACATCCTCATCAATCTCACTGTTCCACTAAATAATGGACCCAAGATACTTGGAACTATCCCTCCTTCTCAACTTGAACCCTTTGGACTTAAGAGTCTGTCTCCACACCTCTAATTTATCATTCTGTCTCCACACCTCTAATTTATCATTCTGTCTCCACACCTCTAATTTATCATTCATACCCCCTCGCATCTCATCAATCAAAACTACATCATCTGGAAAAAGTATACACCTAGGCACCTCTACTTGGATACACCGCGTCAACACATCCATCACCAAAGTAAACAAAAATGGGTTAAGAGTAGATCCCTAATGCAAACCTGTCAAGACAGGGAAATGCTTTCAATCTCCTCTCGCCATCCTTACTTGGGTCTTATATCCATCACACATGTTCTTGATTACTCTATTATATGCCATCGGTACCTCACTCACCTTCAAGCATCTCCAATGAGCCTCCCTAGGGACTTTGATGTACGCCTTCTCCAAGTCAATAAACACCATGTTCAGGTCCTTCTTCCTTTTCCTATACTATTCCACCATCCTCTGTATCAGGTGAATTACCTCCGTCATCAAGCGCATGGGCATAAATCCAAACTAGTTCTTTGAAATAGACACTATCCTTCTCAAACTCTCCTCGACCACTCTCTCCTAAATCTTTATAGTGTGCTCAATAACTTAATACCCCTAAAGTTGTTGCAACTTTGAATGTCACCCTTGTTATTATACAGAGGGATCATAGTGCTCCATCTCCAAGACTCAGGCATTTTTTCCATCTTGAAAATGCCGTTAAATAATCCAGTCAACCACCATAACCTAGCCTCGCCAGAAAACTTCCGAAAATCCACAAGAATCTCATCAGGCCCCATCGCCCTACCCTTTCGCATCCTGCGAATAGCCTCTCTAACCTCATTCACCTTAAAATGTCTACAATAACTAAAATTCTGATACTCCTCTGAGTTCTCCAGCTCCTCTAACATAATAGCTCTATCCCCTTCATCATTCAAGAGCCTATGGAATACGACTGCCATCTTTTTCTTAATGAGACCATCCTCCACCAACACTCTACCATCCCCCCTTAATGCACTTCACCTGATTGAGGTCACAACCCTTTCTCTCCCTAGCCTTAGCAAGCCTAAACGACCTCTTTTCCCCTCCTTTCTCCTCTAACCCTACATATAAGTTCTCAAACACTGCCGTCTTAGATGCCATAACTGCTAACTTAGCCTTCTTCCTAGCTAACTTGTACTCTTTCCTATTTACCCATTTCTCTTCTTCATTCTTACTCTCAACTAACTTAGTATACGCCCCTTTCTTAGTCTCCACTTTCTTCTTAACTTCTTCATTCCACCACCAATCTCTCCGATGATGCTCGACTCGGCCCCTGGAAACACCCAACACCTCACTAGCATTCTCCTTGATGCACCTAGCGGCCCTATCCTACATACTATCCACGTCCCCCTACACTTCCACCCACATTCACACTACCTCCTCCCCTTCTCCCATGAATTCACCAGTGTCAAGCCACCCCACTTAATCCTAGGTTGGCCCTCCTCACCCCTTCTCCTCCTATCCTTCTTTATACCTAAGTCCATTACCAAGAGACTATGCTAGGTTGAAAGATACTCACTTGGGGTAACCTTATAGTCTTTACACAACACCCTATCAGGTGATCGTCCTTCTTTGAAAAGCTCAAATTCACCATCTCCAGCCTAAAGGACCTCACAAAATCCAATAGAGCAGCTCCCTATTCATTTCTCTCCCCATACCAAAAACACCATGCACATCGCCAAATCTTTCTGGTAACGCCCTGATATGCCCATTGAAATCACCTGCTAGAACAATCTTCTCTGAGCTAGGCATGCCTCTCACCACCTCATCCAAAGTCTCCTAAAATTACATCTTATCCTCCCTACCCAAGCCCACCTACGACGCATAAACACTACACACGTTCAGGGTAAATCCCCCAATGACCAACTTAATAGTCATCAACCTATCGCTGATCCTCTTAAGCTCCACTACCTGATCTCTAAGCTCTTCATCTACTAAGCTACCAACTCTATTCCTACGCCTCTCGCTGCCAGAGTACCAAAGCATGTAACCATCTACATCCCTAGCCTTAGACCCTAACAGCTTAGTCTCCTGGACACATGCAATATTAATCCTCCTCTTTCTAAGAATCTTCACAATCTCTATCGACTTACCCTGGAGAGTCCCTATATTTCAAGACCCAACCCTCAACCAACCAACTCTAGCATCATGTCTTTCTCTACCTCACCTAATGCAAAACCTTGCACCCCTTCCCATACCCGTCCTTTTCTCTTCCCCTACCCCCATAGCAGCCCCCCACCCCTAGCCTTTCAGACATGACCCTATCCAACCATCAACTCCCACAACCACTAATCTAAGAAAAATAATAAACGATAGTAACAAAGCAGCAACAGAAATACAAGGGACACATAAATTAGAAGGAATAATTAAGAAAACTATGTCACTCCCACAACTTAAAAATAAGTCCAGAGATGGGATAATCAGGAAAAAATGGAAATCAAAATTTACAAATCACCAGGTTAGTAAACTGATGCAAAAAATACTCGTTGGAGTAGGAAAATAAATAGCACAGTAATGGCCTAGCCCCAAGGCATAAATAATAAAAAGCGGTGCAAGTCACCATTATACGACAGTACACAATCCCAACAAATTAAACGCAATTCAAGATACAGGAGAAAATATGAGAATTAATATGAAAGGAGAAAATAACAAAGGTTAGAAGTCACCATGTTACACTTGTAGTCCAAGTCCTCTTTTCTAGCGTGGTATGTTGGATGTTGGATCCCGGCAAACTGATGCAGAAACTGGTCTCCAAAATATTATCGCCGGAGCTTCACCGGAGTACCTCCGAAATCAGTTCTGGTACTGTTAGACATAGATCTGGTCGGAACTAGTAAAATTTTCAGATGTAATGGCCCATTGTGTAATACAAGAGAAAAGAGCCCGTTTGGGCTCCTAAGTGAGTTCATACAAAGAAAGAGATATATGAATTAATATATGTTCTAAAAAAATGAATGAAAAATAATCTAAATACGAAAACAGGCTCATGCGTAAAAATTAAAAAAATGTAGTATAGCAGCCACACGGTTGGGAAGGGTAATCCATGGGATTTCTTATGTCATTTAATATCTATGATTAATTGAGTACTATACTCTATCTGTAATGCCTCGAGTCTGTACCCCGAACGGTACACGGTGCTCATACTCTCGAAGGACCACAAGCTAACCCATGAAGGGTAACTACTGCAATAGTTGAAGAATAATTCTGTATATATGCGAAAATTAGGCAAAAACTTACCATAAGGTTCAATACTGAAATAAAACTGATATGGTATAACAATACCAAAACTAAAACATCTGTTTGAAAATACTCTAGTCTGAAAAGCCTCTAAACTATCTGAAACATGGAGTTGATGGGACAAGTCCCCAACTAACTCCGATTACTAAAATAAATTGATAAACTAAAATACTGGAGAAAATAAGCATGTACTCAAACTATGAAGACTCAGCACTAACTATTTTTGCTAAAGATTTGAACAGCTAAGGGTGCTTGGGAGCCCGTGCGTCTGAATCTATGATATAAGACATTATAGCGCAAGAGAAAAGTATGTGTTAGTACTCTGAATATACTAGTTTGCTAAGTGAGGTAGGCTGATATGCATGTGTTCATATGCATGAACAATAATGGATGAAAGTACATGCATGACTATGTAAACTATAACTAAGATCGTGATAACACTGAATACTGAGTCTGAATACTAATTAATAGATATCTGAGCAAACTGATACTGAATTACTAATAACTGAATGACTATATCTGATAGTCTCAATTTTGTGGAACTATACTGCATTTTGTACTGAGCTGAGTGGCTGTGTCTGACAATCCTAAATTTGTAGAACTGAACTGAGTTTTGTACTGAGACTGAATCTAAAACTGAGACTATGAAAGGTAATTATCTAACCGACATGTCCCTTTCAAAATAGATTGGGGTCCAAATTGTAACCCCAGTTTGAAGGGTGTTAATACCGTGCCATGGGTAAAGACAAGCCATGAGTTAACCCTCTCTAACAAAAAGCTCTTTCGTCAACCCTCGATGGCAGGAAAACTCGAATATGATGTATAAACCCTTATAATATCTGGAAGAAAGATATCTTAACCTATACTGGCCACAAAGTTTTGTAATGTAGGGATTGATACTAAGGGTCAAACCCTATGCTGGCAGGAATGCCCCCATCCCTAGGTTCGCTCGGTGCTGAATTCTACTCCCAACTGAATGGACACTGAACTGATTTCCTAGTTCATACTAGGACTAACTGAACTGTTACTGAGTTTACTAAGTTTCTGTTGACTGATGGAATACTATTAAATTCTATTAGCTGATTGAGTTTACTAAGGTTTGAACTGAATATTGAACTAGTCCGGACTAATATTAAGTCTACTGAGTTTTCTAGAGTTTTGTAACTGACTGAGAGTACTACCGATCAAGAAATGACTGAGACTATTCTATAACTGACACTGGCTCTAGGTAAATAGCTAAATTTTTGGGTATTAAATACCCCCAGGAATTAATAACATGAAAAGTAAAGCATCACATGACCTTGATTAGCATAAAAATGCACACTTGATTCATAATGCATCTATAGAGGCATTTTATCAAACACTTGAATGGAATGAACTAGTTTACATGCTACCATGATATAATCTCACTATTACATTCACATGAAAAACTCATCAAACACTTTAGAAAGCACTTTATATATGCACATAGAACTAATCAACACATGAGCATCACAATTTCCCCACCAAGTTCACAATTTCAAGACTTCAACACGAATCTATATGATACTACATACTTAATAACTGTTTTGCACATAAATCTTGCACTTAGTCATGGATTAGAAAACCAATCAACATTATAATCATGAATACACTTGAATTCAATCATGGAAATCATGCAATCAACTTACTCAAAGTTTTAAAAGAGTTTCTTGGACTCCAAGGGTGAAAGGAACCCTTGGATAAACTTTTGACATACCTTGTTGCTAAATTCTTGAAGAAAGTGGTGAAATTTTGAGCCTTGGCTTTGAAATTAAATTACCTAGGGTTCTTGTTCTTGAGCAATTTAGAAGAAAGTAAGCATATTTTGCTTAATAAGGGCTGAACCTTGTGTTTTAGAGCTGAATAGGGGTGGGGAAATGACCTATTTAACCCTAAGGATGCAGATTTTTAATGACTGAAAACCAGACTATCGACACGCAGAATGATGCACCACATCATTGGCATTGATGCGATGGCCAATATGCCGCATCGAGTCCATGATGGTTCACTGGAAATTGCCATTGGGAGCCAAGAAAAAATATTAATTGATGCAACGGCCAACATCCCGTGCTGAGATTGCGTTGATACACTAGTTTGGATTCCCAAACGTGGTTCAAACGAGGTCCGAGAGATCCTAAACTCATTCGTGAATAGCTACTGACATTCCTTATCATGAATCAACCTAAAGACTGACATTTTAATGTCATAGAGGTCATGAAATAGAGTTTCCAACTTACAAAGGCCAAAATAATACTAAGTTTGAATACTTAGCTAGAATTTTTTATGTCTGGGACCCCACTTTAAGCTCTAAGAGACTGAGTTAGGCTTAGAATTTTGCGGGGTCTTATAATATCTCCCCCTTAGGAACATTCATACTAAACATGACTGAGCTGAGAATACTGATAGACTTTATTTAGACACTAGACATGCATAACTGAAGTATGATTTCATGACTGAAATTATTGATATACTTAATTATCATACTAAACATGCATATCTGATGCCTGAGTACTTGGCTGAACATGATTCATGAATGCATGACTGGAATTACTAATAAGCTGAGTTTCTCATGCTGAACATGCATATCTGATGCATGAATATATAACTGAAATGACTCGTGAATGCATGACTTAATATGCAATGGTAACAGATACTAAGATGTTAAGGGAACTCTGGGCATGGAACTGAGTAAGTTCAATGGAAAACTGTTACCTTGGGCTGAGTCTTAGTTTGCTGAGAAGAGGTGGGGATAATTTGTCCGCATGTATACTTCTTCTTCCCAAGTAGATCCCTCAATTGTATGGTTTCGCCAAAGACCTTTGACTAGAGGGACTTCTTTGTTCCTCAGTCTGTGAATCTGATTATCAAGGATTTTGACTGGGACCTTTTCTTAAGAGAGACTGTTCTGAATATTTAGGCCCTCAATAGGGACTACAACTACTGGGTCGCTTATGCACTTCTTAAGCAAGGAGACATGAAACACTGGATAAACTAAAGCAAAGACTGAAGACAACTTAAGCTCGTAAGCTAACTTTGCAAAATGACTAAGGATTTTGGTAAGGACCAACGTATCGAGGACTGAGTTTCCCCTTTTTATCAAATCTCTTCACTTCCTTTGCAGGAGAGATTTTCAAGAATACAAAATTTCTGATCTCAAGCTTGAGATCCTTTAATGAACATGCATGAATGGGAACATGAGAACATAACTGAGCTTGAAATGTGAGACATGAGCTGAATATCATGAACTATATTGAGCCCCTAGATAAATGGTGTACGCCTGTGATTGGGACTGGAGGGTTAATTTATGAGTACCCCCTACTCTAAATTGGATTCACTACGTGAAGAGAAAATGGAAGGTTTAGGTCATGAAAGCTCAGGGGCTTTGTAGCATGTCTTCCCTTTGGGACATTATGTCCCTCGAAGAATACTGATTGGGCTGAGATACTGATAAGAAGCTGGTACGATGATCAAGGCACCTATGAATTATGTCGTGACTGAATATCTGGGATTTGAAACTTAGGCATGATACATGTACTGAGCTGAATACACACTACCTAGTTTCCTCATCTTGGAATAATTACATTCATCAGACATTCAGACAGTGCGACTAGATGGAAAGATGGAAAACAAACCATACGAACTTGTCCGCCTGACTGCTAAACTGAATTATTGGCTTTATGGACTAACTCATGCTGTAAACTCATACTTGACTGGTGCATTTCCTTGACATTCTTTCTATAGATTTTTAGTGACCTTAGGGAGGAAGGAATCTTGGCATGGGTTAAATAAGACATCTAAATAAGGAGTCACATCCTGGCAAAATTTTGTAATATGAGGTGAGGGCTACGAATCATCATCTAAGATATAGTGTCTAAGACTTTTTGTATTGCAACTACAAATTTTCAAGCTTAGACATATTCCTCGAATACTCTCTCAACAATACTCCCCACTTCATTATGATACTTCATCTGAGACTACTAAAAATATTCATATGAGCGTTGAACTCGAATGCACAAACATACTAACTTATCTGATTAACTGAATGATTGATTTATGAATACTGGTCATGTAAGACTGAAATGTACTTGGCTTGAATAACTGAACTAAAACTGTAGAGTATTATGCATATGAGGAAGGGTCTGATTGAGTAACATGAGATAACTGAGCATGAACTCATGAAAACTGTATTATCTGAGAATGCAAGACTAACCATATAACATAGTTTTAAAATAGTCTATAAACTGAGGTACTGAAATACTGATAACCGAATAACTGATAATTGTACGCTATGGTCAAGCAAATGTAAAACTGAACTGAGTTACTGATCTGATTACTGGCCTGGGACTGAGATGGTAATTGAGATTATAATTGGGACAAAATGCTGGGTTCTGATAACTTCTTGATGGAGACTAACATGAATTGAGGATCTGAATACACACCCACACTCTGCATTTTCTCAACTTCTCATCTCAATAAAAATTCTAATTTCCCCCTTCAGCAACTAAATACAATTCCTTGCTTGCCATATAATTGCACACTACCCTGACATTCAAGCCTATCTTTATAGCTACATCCTCTTGTAAGACAAGCATGCAAAAATCTTTCCTTATCATAAAAAACTTACTCTCTCCCATCTAAGTAATTGATATCACTACATTATTTTGTAAAGAGAGTCCACTGAAGGGTTAAAACATGAGGTCCTGAAGAATGTATGAATACTATACCAAGCTCGATGCTTAACTGAGGCTGGAGGAATAGAATATCAACACCATAGATTTATCAAAAGATCTAAACTGAGGGTATGCATGACGTAATTTAAATTTAGCTGACCGCTAGGAGTGTAACAGTGGTCAGGGAAACTAAGTATACTATAAAGCATTACATGAATACATAAGTCATGAGCTGCATGAAGTGAGTCTGAAGTTTTTTGTATTCATGGAACATGGTTTGTAACACTGAGTAAACTGAAATTCCTTATACTAGGAACTGTAAGCATACATGATTTTCCCTAATGTTCTTGAATATGAGCCATGATCATAGAGCTGACATGTAAGGCATGAATAGATATCATGATAACTGATGAGTTTCGAGAGTCTGAAATACGGTTCGGAGATGATCTGCATGATCATTTTTGCTATGGGAATAGACAGGAATATCATCAATTTTGGGAAGTGGATACTTGTCCTTGACCATGACTTTATTTAGATGACGGTAGTTTATACACATTCTGAGAGAACCATCTTTCTTATGCACGAATAGGACTGGTGCACCCCATGGGGATATGGTGGGTCTGATGAATCCCTTATCTAAGAGATTCTTTAATTGTTCTTTTAATTCTTTGAGTTCTACTAGAGATATTTTATATGGTGGAATAGATATAGGTTGAGCTTCTGGAGGAAGGTTTATTCCGAAGTCGATTTCCCTTTTAGGAGAAAATCCGAGAAGATCTTCGAGAAACACATCTGGGAATTCATATGCTACTGACAGTGATTCAAGATTAGGGTTTCTAAATTAGAGTCTTGGACTCGAATGAGATGGTAGACATACCCCTTAGATATAATTTTTCTTGCCCTTAGGTAGGAAACAAGCTGACCCATAAGTGATGAAGTACTACCTCTCCACTCTAAGATGGCTCATTCATAAACTGAAACTAAATAATTCTATTTCTGTAGTCAACTGAGGCATAGAAGGAATGATGCCAATAATTGCCGAGAATAATATCAAAATCGGTCATCTCTAATTCAACTAAGTTTGCTAAAGTGACTTTTTGAGATACCAAAATCAGACAGTTCCTGTATACCCACCGGGCTATGATAGATTTACCCACTGGGGTAGAGACTGAGAAAGATCTGCTATTATTTTGACACTGACTCTAAAGTCAACAGCTATATAGGGAGTAAGAAAGGACAAAAAAGCTCCTGGATCTAGCAAAGCATAAACATGTAAATGGAAAACTTGTAACGTACCAGTGACCATATCAGGAGAACTTTCCTGATCCTGTGGGGACTGAAGTGCATAGAGTCTATTTGGGTGTTGCCCACTGGTGGCACTGGAAGTGGTACCCTACTGATTCGAGCGAACAAACTGAGCTGGGGGACAGTTTTTCTGACCCTAGGAACCTGACTGGGGACAATATCTGACTCAGTGATCTGGCTTGCCACACCCAAAACACACATCACTACCAGCTCTATAGAAACCCTGGTGGTTCCTGCTACACTTTTGGCAAAGAGGATTTGTTCGGCTACTCTTTGGCCTAGACATTATGGCCCTCTTATTATTTCTCCCCTTGTTCCTACGTCTCTTCTCATCACTCTGCAGAGTACAATCCTTAAGCCTAGATAGGATCATATCCATCTGATTGTTCTTAACAACTACTAAATGAGCTAAGGCAGTGAAAACAGCTTTAAATTCAGCATGAGAAACATGCTTATTCAAGGGATCTGCCTGAACGGGCGGAGGGGATGACTGATTTTCATCACTTGTTTTGTTAACTTCTCTGGAAGACATGTCCTGGAAGCATAAGAAAGGGATAAATTAGACTGAGAGTTTAACTTGAGCTCATGCTCACTCGCACGACATGAATACTGAAAGAAGGAAAATTTTTCCTAAAATATCTCGTAGCCTCTTGCCCATATGTGTGGCGCGCTGCACGCCCATGCACAAGACTCTACTAGATGCAGCTTTCAGACTTCCTAGGACTCTATTGAACCTTAGGCTCTGATACCAAGTTTGTAATGCCTCGAGTCTGTACCCCAGATGCTACACGGTGCTCATAATTTTAAAGGACCACATGCTAGTCCATGACTCGTACCTGCTCCAATAACTGAATAATAATGCTTTATATATATGAAAATTAGGTGGAAACTTTCCATAAGGTTCAATACTTAAACAAAACTGAATACATTATAATAATATCAAAACTAAAACATTTGTCTAAAAATACTCTAGTTTGAAAAGCCTCTAAACTATCTGAAATGTAGAGTTGATGGGACAAGTCCCCAACTAACTCTGACTACTGAAATAAAATGATAAACTAAAATACTAGAGAAAATAAGCATGTCCTTAACTAGGAGTACTCACCACTAACTCTTTCTACTGAAGATCTAAACTGCTAAGGGTGCTCGGAAGACTATGCATCTGAACCTATGATATAAGACACCATAGTGCAAGAGAAAAGTATGCGTCGGTACTTTGAATGTACTGGTATGCTAAGTGAGGTAGGATGATATTCATGGGTTCATATGCATGAACAACACTGATTGAATGACATGAGTTAAACTGGATGAGAGTACATGCATGAATAAGTAAACTGTAACTCAGATCATGATAACACTAAATACTGAGTCTGAATACTGATTAACTGATATCTGAGCATACTAATACTGAATTTCTAATAACTAAATAACTGTATCTGATAGTCTTGATTCTGTGCAACCCTAATGAGTTCCGTACTGAGCTGAGTGACTATCTCTGACAGTCCTGAATCTATAAAACTGAACTGAGTTCTGTACTAAGTTTGAATCAGAAACTGAGACTATGAAAGGTAATCATCTAACCGACATGCCCCTTTCTAAATAGATTAGGGTCCAACATGTAACCCCAATTAGAAGGGTGTCAATATCATGCCATGGGTAAAGATAAGCTGTGACTAAACCCTCTCTGACAGAAAGCTCTTTCGTCAATCCTCGCTTGTAGGAAAACTCGAATGAGATGTTTCAACACTCATAATATCTAGAAGGAAGATATATCAACCTACGCTGGCTACGTCGTTCTACAATGCAAGGATTGCTACTAAGGGTCAAACCCTCTATTGGCTAAAATGCCCCCATCCCTGGGTTCGCTCGGTACTGAATCCTACTCCCAACTGAATGGACACTGAACTAATTTCCTAGTTTATAATTGGCATAACTGAACTGTTATTGAGTTTACTGAGTTTTTGTTGACTAATGAAATACTATTGAATTCTGTTAGTTGACTGAGTTTTCTGAAGTCTGAAATGAATACTGAACTAGAATGGACTAATACTGAGTCAATTGAGTTTTCCTGAGTCCAGTAACTAACTGAGGGTACTACTGATCGTGACATGACTGAGACTATTCTGTAACTGATACTGGCTCTAGGTAAACAACTAAATTATTGGGTATTAAATACCCTCAGACTCGATAGCATGAAAAGTAAAGCATCACATGACCTTGCTTAGCATAAAAAGTACACACTTTATTCATAATGCATCTATAGAGGCATTTTATCAAATACTTGAATGGCATGAACTAGTATACATGCTAACATGATATAATCTTACTATTAGATTCAAATGAACAACTCATCAAAAACTTTGGAAAGCACTGTATATATGCACATAGTACTAATCAACACATGAGCAACACAATTTCCACACCAAGTTCACAATTTCAAGACTTCAACATGAATCCCTATGATACTACATACATAATAACTATTTTGCATAGAAATCTTGCACTTAGTCGTGGATTAGAAACCCAATCAACATTATAATCATGAATACACTTGAATCCAATCATGGAAATCATGCAATCAACTTGCTCAAACTTTTAAAAGAGTTTCTTGGACTCCAAGGGTGAAAAGAACACTTGGATGAACACTTGACATACCTTGGTTGCTAAATTCTTGAAGAAAGTGATGAAATCTTGAGCCTTGGCTTTGAAATTAAAACACCTAGAGTTCCTGTTCTTTAGAAATTTGAAAGAAAGTAACCATATTTTTCTTAATAAGGGCTGAATAGGGGTAGGGAAATGACCCATTTACCCCTAAGGATGCAGCTTTTTAATGACTAAAAATTAAACTGTCGATGGGTAGGACGACATGCTGCATTGTTTCCATCAATGCAATGGCCAATGCGCCGCATTGAGTCCACGTCGATTCACTAGAAATATCCATTGGGAGCCAAGGAAAAATATTGATCGATGCGATGGCCGATGTGCTGCTCTGAGATCGCATCGATACACTAGTTTGGATTCCTAAAAGTGGTTCAAATGAGGTCTGAAAATTTGAAACTCGTCCGGGAACACCTACTGACATTCCTGATCATGAATCAACCTAAAGATTGACATTTTAATGTCATAGAGGTTGTGAAATAGGGTTGCCAACTTATAGAAGGCCAAAATAATACTAAGTCTAAATACTTCGCTAGAATTTTGCAAGTCTAGGACCCCTTTTTAAGCTCTAAGAGACTGAGTTAGGCTTATAATTTTGTAGGGTATTACACTATTGTATAAGGACAACCCTCAACAAGATATCGCAAAATCGAGATCATGAACACACTCCCAATACTCCTAGTTAAACTCGAAAAAAACATCTGTAAAGAAACAGGAAAGTACTCAAATATTTATAGCAACAAACAAAATACCAAACGCAAGGCAATAAAAGAAAACTAGAACCCTAAAAGAGACATCATCTAGACTTGACGTTTTAATCAATTCAACCTAAGGTGACTATGTATATTTTTTTAGAAATATCTAAAATTCCTAATAGTCACATAGACTTTTGATAAGAATCATCGAACTGTATATACTTGCGAACAAAAGATATTCACCAAAAGAAAAATAAATATTTATAGACAACTCTCAAATAAATAAGAAAATATTTGCAAATTGTATATATTCTTTAATCTAATCAAACTCCTGCAACATTCATGGAATTGCTCCTATGATAGCAAACATATTACTACGTTAAACAGGGACCATAGAAACAGTTAAGATAGCACATGTTTTCGATGTATCCACCATTATTTGGATCACTTTCATTTAGCAAGTCCTTTGATACTCAATTATATTTTACCTTAACACCAAAATACGATATCTTAGTGTATATTGATTAAATGTCATACTTCTTATAAATACGATGGCAACAAAAATCAAGGTATAACCCGCAAATAGATATGCTCAATATTCCACAATTCAACAGGATACTATTACGTATATCTTTCTAATAAGGACACATACTCGGAACAAACTTAAGAGAAAGAACAAGAGCTAAACTCCAAGCTTTGATCCAAAAACATCAAAATAAAAAAACAAAGTTGCAGGGCATGCCATCCTTATTATCATCCCCTTCCAGACAGACTCAAGAAATGAGTTCTTAGTCATCGAGATGATCCTCAAGAAATCATGGAAGACGATGTTTGGACATGAATGCATCACCAAAACAAAACTTACACTAAGAGAGTACAAAATTTAATTAGTAATGATAGAATAAATGTGCAATAAACAAGGCATTACGTCTATAATACCCACGACAATCACAAGGAAGGAAAGTAAGGCAAAGAAAGTTAGGATACTTTCTAATTACACAAGCAATCTTGTCGATAACGGTAACATTATTCATAGTTAACACAAAGAAAGAGGGGTACAACTTATAGCCTAAAGAGGAGCATGCTGAAACTCACCTTCATCTTCTCTTGGATCCACTCAAAATGAATTTTCAAGGGGCATATAGAAGACCTTTGAGGGTTTATAGGACAGATGACCTCATCAAGGGCATACAACCACTATCTCCCTTAGATCTAAAGGCCAAAAGAGTTAGAAGGAACCCTAATAAGGTTGATTAGACCGTCACTGATAACCTTAAAAAAGGAACAAAAACCAAAGGAGACAAAAAGAAAGAAAACAAAGACACATCCTCACTTATGACAATGTATTGAGATTATTCGAAAAGATTCAACTAAAGCATGGCTAATCAACTATAATGTTTAAGTAATTACATGCTAGGAGTTTAGTAAAATTTGATGCTATAGTGGGTTTTAAAAGCGACACCAGCCATAAATTTTGTGATTAGGCCTCGAACTCGAGGTCGGAATGGAGAGTATAAATTAAAGAAATAATCTTTAGTGCTCAATCAATAAAACTGGAAGCTGACCTTTACCACATGAATCTGTAAAATACAACAGTGAACTAGACAAGAAAAGTGCAGAATCTCGACGACATATATATACCCATTAATTCATACCATAAAGTTATGACTATTCAATATCGATAATCGCTAAACCAGTTTATAATTAAATATTTACAGCCGATCGACACCAATAACACACGATACTGAACTTATTCAAATATTGAATTGAATATTATAACACAATCATCATTTCCACAAAAAAATAACACATCCTACGACTTTCATAGCCATTTATAGCTAACCCCAGCAAACAACACTATAATTACACCAGAAGGAGATGAAGTAGAGAAAAAAATGATAACAAAAATAAAGGTGTTAAAAGGTATTTACCTCTTTTGGAGTAGCAAAATGAAACCTCGAGCTAACATCAGACTCATTACCACCACAGAAAATATCATCGTCAACTCAAAATCTTCAATTAACCAACGAATTTCACCTAAACAAAATTTTTACTAGAAAATAGACTGTCTTTTTGCTCATAGGGTTTTCCACCTTTCATGACTTTTCCATTTTAGCTCTAGAATGAGCTTTATATAGAATAAATTTTGAGGGACCAATTGCTGATTTCATCAATGTGGGATAGCATCTCTAAAGGGCAATTTTGATATTTTTAAAGAGGATAAGGTTTTTCAACTATAATTGTATGAATCAATAAAAGTATTTACAATTTAAATGGATGTTGGGCAGAGATGGACATATGGGTCGGTGTCTCAGGTTTTCAATTTGTAGGATACGGGTTTACCGCTGACGTTGGGTTAAAATTGTTATTGTGAACGGGTTGGGTTTGGTTGCTGGATTATTGGTCCTGTTGCGAATGGGTCAGGTTTTGATGGGTTGTTGTTTGTTTGAATTTGGGTTTTCTACTGAAACTGGGTTGAAATTGGTACTGTTTTGCTGTTACAACATCGTCGATGGGTTTGGGGCGATCACTGGTGCCGAATTCGGGTCGACATTCAGCAGCTGTTGTTGATGTATTATTGTCGTTGATAATAGTTGTATGCATATGGTATTGCTATTGTACGCGTATTGTTGGAAGTCGATATTTTGTTGAAGAAAGCAAGAAACGGGCCGAGTCAGATGATTTCTTAAACTGGGTCAGTGGCGTCTTTGGGCTAGATTATTTAGGTTGTTTAAGAAGGAATGTGTAGAAATAAGACTTTGGGGTTATTTAAGATCTGATCCCAATTAGATCTAATCCCAATTATGATTAGGTTTGGGCTATTTATTAAATAGCTTATTGATAAAATTTTAGTCAATTGTGTTCAAATTTTAACCTAATTGAAAGTTAATTGGCCAATTGTATTGCAATTGTCACCAAAATGACCTCAATTAAAGTCAAATTTAATAAATTGACCGAATTGAATCAAGATTTGAAACGAATTAGCAACTAGTTTAATCCCGAACTTCTTGATTTGATAAAATTGAATAAATATTTCTCCAAAGAAATTATTTTTTGGAATAAATCATATTTGAATCAAGATTTTAGCCATTTGAATTAATTTTCAAGATAAGCTTTGATTAAAATTTGATATTTCGTAAAATAGTTATTTAAGTAACAAAATTATATAATCTCGTATAATTGAATACGATAATGTATAATTGCTACTTAAAATGACAAACTTATGTTAATAAATATTTAGAAAATTTTTGATCTGGATGAAATAAATGTTATAATTTTATTTAAAATTGAAGAAACTCAAAATTAAACTTGATTGTGGAGGAAAAAAATTAGGTGTCAAAAACTTCCCCCTCGCTTTGGGTAGGATGGCTGCAAGTAATCCTAGGCAAAGGGAGGTTGACATTCCTAATTTTTGTCCTTCCACAAATTTGAAACTGAAAGAGGTTGATTTTCGCACGAGTTTTGGAGTTAAGGCCAGACCTTGGTATTAGGTTTCCTGTATATCTTAGGTTACATGAGAATTCAGGCCACTTGTAGTTCATAAATCTTGATTTAAAGCATGATTTTTAAAAAATTCATCAGCTTTCTCAGTTTTGGAGTTTTTAATGAAACAAAAAAGCTGTAGAATAAAGTAATTTTGGGTGGGTGGGGGGGGGGGGGGTTGGAATGCAGTCAAGTTTTCAACAAAGAGCCCATCCTACATATTCTCGAGACTCGAGAAATCAGACTACTTGTAGTTCGACTCAATCGGTAGAAAAAATAGTCTTTTATTTTAAATGATCTTTGGCTCAGGATGAGTGACAAGTTGATCGAGTTGCGGAAAACAGGCTTATAACCTCTTAGCTATGAACTTGGGATCCTTCATATTCATAGGTAAGAACTTACCTAGACATAATTTCCCAAAACTCTAAGTGTGTTGTCACTCGAATTTAAAAGAAGGAAAAGGTTACCTTCGATACGAGTTTAGAAATATCTCAGAGTGAAGCTGGAATAAAAATATCCTGAAGTAACCATATGCCTTCTAACAGGGGTGTGGTTTGATTGACGTTGGCAATCATCCTTTAGCTCGTGTCTAAAGAGTTTGACGTCCCTATCTAGATTATGTCCTATTTTGCTGCTAAGAAAGAGTTCCGCACTATGTTACTTCCTATCTGGAGTCATCCGCACCTGTGGTTATGATTTGAGATTTTTATCCACTCGGATGTTCTTGACAATGTCTCAAACAAAGATCATTAGTGCTAAACATAATTCACAAAAGAGGAATATAGTCTTTATCATATCTCTACGTGAGTTGTCGCCTGAATAGCAAAGTCATACTTTTTTGTACCAGTTGGGAAGGAAATAACTTACAAAAATAGACACAACAACCCTCTTAGTTGTTGCATAATTATCTCATTTGTTGGTTGAATATGTCTTCAAAGTAGGGTGGACCTTTTGGACACCGACGACATTTTAGGCAGAACGGTCCATGCAACTATGTAATCTGATGCTGATGTGGTAACCCTTTGGTCACCTATAATTCTTATTGCATGATAACCTCTTCGATTATTGCCAATAATTCTTTGCATATGATGTCGGGTAAGTCTTGCACATCTTTTGTAATGATACGACTTATAGATTTTTCTTAAATTGTAAATTTTTGGATAATCTTGCACATTATTTGATGTAGGATAGGAGGCAACTTACAGATATCCTTTGAATTCCTAGCCTTTAGGTAATCCTGCACATCATCCAACCTTGGATAAGAGATGGCTTACAGATATCCCTCCAATCGATAGTTCTCAGGTATTCTTGCACATCATCTTCTGACTTTAGATACAATATAACTTATAGATATCTCTCAAATTGGTAGTCTTTGGGTAATCCTTCACATAATCGATCTTGGATATGATGCAGCTTATAGAGAACCCTTGGAATTATCAATTTGATAAGCTTGCATATTATCCGGTAAGGATTTAGTTGCGACTTATGGATAACCTTCAGACTATCGATTTTTAGGTAACCCTGCACACTATCTGATTAGGATGTTTTTGTGGCTTACGAATGACCTATGGGCTATCAACTCATGAGTAATCTTGTACACTATCCTATTTCAAATAATATGGTTTATAGATGACCCTTGAATTGTAAATTTCTAGGAGATCTCATATATTACTTGTCTTCAGATAGCGACTTAAAGGAGTCCCTTCAAATTGCATG
Organism: Capsicum annuum; assembly: GCF_002878395.1. Classification (NCBI taxonomy): domain Eukaryota; kingdom Viridiplantae; phylum Streptophyta; class Magnoliopsida; order Solanales; family Solanaceae; genus Capsicum; species Capsicum annuum. The sequence continues at coordinate 342,378 of NW_025861769.1, forward strand.
CTCTTGATGTATTCAGATGTTGATTCATAAAATGATGAGATATGCTTGATGCCTGTATTTGCATCTTGCGTGTTAACATATATTAAATGCTGATGATATCCTCAATGTAAGTGTTTGTTATCTTGCATATCAACAGATACTAAATGTTAATAATATCCTCAATGCCAGTATATGCTATCTTGTGTGTCAACAAATATTGAATGCTGATAATATTCTCGACGTCGGCATATGCTATCTCATGTGTCAACAGATATTGAATGCTAATGATATCCTCGATGCCAGCATATGCTATCTCGTATGTCAACAGATATTAAATATTGATGATATCCTTAATGCTAGCGTATGATATCTCGCGTGTCAATAGATATTAAATATAATGGTCCTCTCGATAATGAAATTAGAAGAAATGGCCCTCTTGGTAATGGAATAAAATAAAATAGCCCTCTTGGCGATGACATGAAATGGCCCTCTCAACAATGAGATGATATGAGATGGATCCCTTGGCAATGGCATGAAATGATCCTCTCGACAATGAGATGATATGAAATGACCCTCTTGAAAATGGCATGAAATCACCCTCTCGATAGTGAAATGATACAACATGGACCTCTTGACAATGGCATGAAATGGCCCTCTCAGCAATGAGATGATATGAAATGGTTCATTCGGTGATTTGAAAATAATTTCACCTGAGTCTATTTGTCTAGGTTTTGCTTTCTACATGTACCTATACTCAAGGTAAATAGTTAGTAGACAAAATATTGCTCTCCCTGGCTACCACAATCAAGCCTTGTGATAGTTTAATGGCAAATACTGAGCATCATAATTTGAATGACTTGTTGTGAGATTAATCTTCTCTTTTTGAAGAAATAATTAAATAGAAGATCTATCGAATGCAAGTAAATGGGGCAAAACCCTTGTTTGGGGATTACTCAAAGTCCATTTGCTCCGCTTCAAGGCAAATTATGAGGATGATTTTTTGCTCTTCCTCCTATTGAGTGATCCTTTGATTTTTGTATTTATTATGTTGACTTCCTTGAATACACCTGCACTAAAAGTAAATATTTAATAGACATAACATCGTTTATGCTAGCGGCTGCTTTTATATAAAGAATTCTAAATACAATATTCATAAAGAAGATAAGGCACCTTTGTTTGTCCTTCAAGGTCTTAAGAAATGAGATAGACAATTCCAAAGATCCTCAATAAATGGTATTAAACCCGTCTTTAGGGCTACTCGAAAATATCGTTCTTGAGCATTATCTGCTTTGGTGTGGCTTTTAACCCACTTGGGGATTTTTTGAAAAATATTTCCATATTTTGTGTACTGATCCTTGCATCTACAGAAAAATGATTAGTTTTTGAGTGAAACCACTCTGTGTTGACCTTCTTCGATCCTTAGTTGGCTACTCACCATCTTTCGAGTACTCTTTCATATTGGGATTTCCACCCTGATTCCCCGTCACAATAGATTCTTAGGAAATCACTAAGTAAAAATATTTGCATAGATTTCTTAAAGTAGTCTTAATTTTAGAAAATAGTATCGAAAATTTCTATAAAAGCTTTTGATAATCTCTGCCAGTCATGTTATGTACAAGCCCGATGAACGTATTCCTCTTAGTTCTGGCTATGTCTAACGTTTGAAGAAGGATTGCTAGGGATTTAGCATCGTTGAGGCTCTCTATCAGAAGTTCTATCATAACCAGAGATTTAGTCTATCTAGAATTTGTCGCCGCTGGTAATTTCCAAAACTTGACTTTATCCTCTGGTACTGGGGGATTTGAAATATATTCCAATATATTAGTGGAAATTTTGAGGACTTCTTCAAAATTTCTGCCCCAGTTTAAAGTCATTTGAGATGATCTCAGCTCGAGAGGATCCGAAGTCTTTGTTAGTCTTCGTTCTCTTTATTTTTCGGAAGATGATCTTCCTCTTATGAATTTTCAAGATTCCTTTTCAAAAATTCTGTTCCATTTCCTGGGTTATACGACTGAGCTGCTGGGGTGCCTACATATCCCGTTGAAGCAGGAATCAGGTCAAACATAGTTCAAGACTATGCTAGGGATATACATAAAATTCTAACGGGTTCACCGAAGATGACATAGGCCACCTATATATCTCATTCTTGAGAATTCAGGTCATCACGTAGTTCATACATAAAAAGAAGGGATAAATTATCCTAAGGGGTTGACTGAAACCGACGTAGGCTGCCTATGTATCCCTTTCTTAGGAATTCAGGTCAAACATAGTTTGAACATAAAAGGAAAGGATAAATTGTCCTAAGGGGTTGACCAAAGCCAACATAGGCCGCCTACATATCCCTTTCTTAGGAATTTAGGTCAAACATAGTTCTTACATAAAAGAAAGGACAAATTCTACTAAGGGGTTGATCAAAGCTGACATAGGCCACCTATGTATTCCTTTCGTAGGAATTCATGTCAATCGTAGTCTGTACATAAAGAAAAAGGATTGTAGGCAATAACATATCATAAAACAAACACTATAATAAAAACGATTACAAATAAACCAAGGAAATAAAACTAAAACATTATTCAAGCGTAGTATGTCTTTACCACATCAGAATTGTGTGTGCTTCTTCTAAGTGAACACTAACAGTTGTCTATTTGATTTCATCATGATTGCCCAAGTTTACTCGTCAGTTTGGTCCAAGTTGGGCTTCTCTCAGGTTTCAAATTTCTATATATCTTCTACTAATTAATCCTCATCACTTTCCTTCTATTCATCATCATTCCTCTCGCTTTGTTCGTCTAAACCTTAACATGACATGACATTGGTAGGCTTTAAATTATTGCTAATAAAACAAACCAAGTTAGATGATAACAAGATAATAGTATAATCATATTTCAAAATAACTTCTTAAATAAAAGGAGGCCTTTTGGAAAATAAATACAAATGATGGCTCATGACCTATGCAAATGCGGGCCCATGCATTTCTAAAAGATGTAAAACACGAAAAGAAAACTTAAGACATAAAAGGGTGGATCACAAGGCCTCCTTCGGATCATCACCGATTTTTAAAAACTACTAGTAATTGCCCTTTCATCTAACAAGACAGGCGATGAGTTATGAATGGAGTGGAGGTCCAGTTTTGCAATGACTCTCCTGGTGTAACCTTCCTCACCCTACCAGAATTAGGGAAACCCTTGGGTATGACATTGCATCCCGCGAACAAATTTTCCATTCCATCCCCAAGACCATCATTTTTTGACATTTCGCACACAAGAAATGACTGGTACGTAAACGGTTTGGATAGACTAATCTTTGACTTATCTTCAATCTAATCTTCCTTTCTTGGTTGGTACCCTATCCCATGCTTAGATGATTTTCTGGGACCGTAATGTGATTAATAATTCCTTCTAAATTCTTACTCAAGACACTCAAGGTAGCTTCAACTTTCTCTATCTTTTCCGCTCCTTCTATCTTTTTGGAATTTTTCGAATTAACCTTAGTAATAGTCTTGATAGATACCTATTCACCTACTATTTCGATCATGCTAACCCCTGCTCCCCCGTGATTAGGCAATGGACTATTGGTTATATTTAGTGTCGGTACCTGAAGAGTGATAATCTTCTGATCAATCAAGTCTTGGATCTTATGTATCAGATTGATACAATCTTCAGTATTATGCCTGGGCGCTCCTGAATGATAAGTACAATGGAGTGAATAGGCTGTAAATAAATAGCTTTCGTCAATCTTCCAAAGAGCTGGGTACGACTTTCAGCCAATGGAGTGAATTTTCTAGGAGGTTTCTTTTTAAGGTTTATACGTGGGGGGTTATACTAATTTTTATTAGCAGAAGGAGGTACTTGATGATAGTTCGTAGGCGCTTGGACATTTATTTGGTTGTTTTGAAGAGTATCTTAAACATGAGACTATTAATTTGGCTGTGGAACTTTGCACTGGGGTAAAATATTTGGAAATAGAGCTTGATATTGGGTTTGGACGTAGAATACAGGATGAAAACTTGGTGGCAGTGGTTAGGAAAGATCCTTGGCTTGAATTTTCTTTTCAATTTATCAATAGAATTAGTAGAGACCGAAGTCACATGTTTTTTTTTCTTCTTTGGAAACATGAAAGACCCAGGTGATGTTGGGGTTTTGACAATCTTTCCTATTCTAATGCCTTTCTCTAGCGATTCCCTAATTTTTACCAAATCTACGAAAGTTGCCCTAACCACGGATACTATCTTAGTGTAAAATTCTCCCTTTTGAGCACGAGAGAAAACCAATACCGTTTCCTCCTCAGACATGGGAGGTTGTACTTTGGAAGCTTCTTTCCTCCAACAGAAGGCATAGTATCTAAAACACTCATCATTCTTCTGCTTGATCCGATCTAGTGAGTATCGGTCAGGGACTATCTCAACGTTAAATGCAAATCTATCAAGAAAACTTTTAATCAACATCCTCTAGCTAGACCATCTTTTCAGTTCTTGAGACATGAACCAATCTAAGGCTTCACCACTTAAGCTTCGGCTAAATAAGCATATTAATAATGCCTCATTTCTTCCTACCTCAACCATTTGATCACAGTACCTTCTCAGAAGGGATATTGGATTTTCGGTACCGTTGAACACTTTAAATTTAGGGACTTTGTACCCTTCTGGTAGATTTATTCCGGGATGCGCACATAGATCATCGTACCCAAAGCATCATTATCACCTGCCCCATGAGATTCCTTGATCCGTATAATCTCTTCATGCATAGCCCCATGAGATTTCTTCTCCTCATAATAATCTACCTTGGGATTGGGAAAGGGATTGTAGATATCAGGGGATAAGATGATATGAGTAAGATTTGGAAGGGCAGCTTGATGAGAGGAGGTTGGGTTTTAGGTGGGGAGAACTTTTTGAAAATCGAGAGTATTTTGTGGAATTTAAGAGTAGTTTAGTGGAATCTAAGTGAAATTTGGTGGATTTGGAGATGGATTTTATAGATTTAGGAGAGAATTTTGTGGGTTTGAAAATGGATTTTGGGGATGCTGGATTGAATTTGCGGATTTGGAGATGAATTTTGTGGATTTGGAAGCATATTTTATGGATGGTAAGCATCTGGGTTATTTTCTTTATTGGTGTTTTGTACAAGTTGAGGAGTAGAGACGATATGTTACTTGGATGGTCCCCAAGAACAGGCATACCGAGGGAAGGAATATGGAGTGGAGTTCCGTGTTCTCCTGGAGCAGCAATATTGATATTGATGGCCAGACTAGCCAAATCTCGAGTACGGTTCATTTCCTCCTTAAGCATTTCTAATTTTCTTATGAGTTTAGCAGTTATCTCACTTTGTTCCGCTATTACATTGTCCCTGATGGTCAACGCATTTTCTTCATTGCTTTCAGTCTTTCTTGAATGATGGTCACAGGATGGGATTTTATGAACTTTTGACCAAGTGAAGTAAGGATGTTCTGCCAGTTTATTTCAATAAGGAGTAGTTTTTTGTTATCTGTAAAGTAAAATAACTCAAAGACAGATGTGTTAGTTTTCATGTGTGATAAATAGTGCAAGACATTTGACAAGAATTAACCACATATATTTGTTTTCCTTAGAGGCAAACTGATCTACGAGAGCATAATGGATAAATTTGTCTTTGATTCAAATAAATGCACATAAACATATAAGACAGTTATATTGCATAATAAACGCATATCCTAGTTGGGTGACCCTTTTAAGCCAAGGGTTGGCCTAACGTATTTGAAGAAAGTATATGCTTTTTAAAACCAATCCATTTTCTCCCGAAAACCTTCATAGGTGTACATAAATGTCATAAATGCCTACAAAAGTTGCACAAAAGGAATACAATCTTTAGGGAAAGGGAAAATAGTATGAGAAAAAGAACAATGTCACATGAAGGGGATGGGAAATACTAGTTCCTGAATGCTCTTCTATCAGCCTTCGCTCTCTTATCTTTGTCCACTTTTGGTCATGGACGACATCTGTTGATGACCAAGCAATTTTCGTATAACTATGCTCTAGATGCAACCGTTCAAATTAGTCAATTCTTGTTTAGCTTGCTTCAATTTCTCCCTTAATTGACATATGATTGAGGCAACCTTATACAACAGTAAGTAAAGCAAGCCTTCTCCCGACCCCCAAAGGATAATGGATTGGATTAAACAAATATATATTTTCTTTGACACATAAATATAATTCGTCTGTAATTGACTCGGGATCAATGGACGCAGGGCAAGTTTTCTAATGGGCCCAATACCCCTTCGGGTATTAGGTCGTCCTAGGCTCATGCCTAAAATAGGATTTGATTTTGCTCTATCCTAGGTGTCTAGAGTGGGTTTGAACCAGGTTCCCAGCTGGACGACTTGGGTTTGAAAATACGAACAACCATCAGACGCTTCGCATGCTAATAAACTATCGTATTTCAAACACTTTATTTGAAGTTGAACACGTAGCAAGCAATAATCTCAAATAGGCCTCTTGGTTAATTAAGAGTTGGTTAAAGTGGTTAACATGCAAACACAAGATTTTCCTTTTTTTTTAGTTAAGCCTATAGACATTATATCAATATGTCACATAATCATTTATTGAGGAGAGATAGTTGTTAAGCCATTTCAAAACAGTGTTGTAAATTTGTTAAAACATGTCTAAGTAAATATGTTGGGGAATGATACCTATTAATTTTATTGTGAAAAATATGTTGTAAATTGGTAGAAAAATATTGATAATTAATTTAGAGTGCGGAAAATATATTCACTTGATTAAAATAATTAATAAGTTGAAAATTACTTTTAAACATTAAAAGAACATTGCTGAAAATTTATGTTTAGCGTTGGGAAAGTAATTTTATATTGCTGGAGAAAAAAAAAGGATTCTAGAAATTGTTTCACTATGCTGAAAATTAATAAAAAAACATACAAAAAAATAAATATAAATGCTGAAAATTAATTATAGTGTGCTAAAAATATTATTTAAAGTGCTGAAAATGTCATTTTGAATGCTGAAAATTTAAATTTACTTGTTGAGAACGTTATTTAAAATGCAAAAAATATCATTATAATATGCCAAAACTTTGTTAAACATGCCAAAAGTAATTAAATATGTTGTAAATTAAGTTGACATATTCAAACTTAATTTAAAAAGGGAAAAATTAAAATCCTAAAAGCATGATTTCTAGGTGATCAAAATAAGTCCTAAATTATGTTTTCCTAAGTGACAACAAATCAATTAACCAATCCTAGGTTTGTTTGCCTAAGTGATTCACATGGTTGATCGAATTAGAATAAAATAAATTCATAAGTAACTTTCACAACAATCGAAATTTGACCTTCTCCAAAATGATTTTTATTTCAATTGATTTTATTCAACGATTGACCAAAATACTAAAAATGAATAAAAAAATTATTCATTTTTATTATTAAAAATCATGTAAACACCGCACCCCAATCAGTCCCTATAATTCATTATTACATGACAAAGTTTACAACAATATTACAGACCAATAAGAATAAAAATCCTAAACTAGGAAGGAAGTAATCGACCCCTTCCACACTCCTGGGCAACTCTTCAAACCCTCGAAACTGTCTATTTATACTTGTCAGACAATGTGTAATAGCAGTACAAGCAAGAATATAACATAACATAGATATAGCAAACAAACACCGAATAATTCTTATACACATGTTTTCTAGTATCATCATATAAGATATTGAAATTGCGTCGGCAGAAACTTACTGATTGATCGTAATAAACAACAATAAGAAAACTCAAGCAGCGTGCAACCTGAGCACAAAGTATCACAGGAAGATCGAGAGCAATGCTCTGAGAGTATATGTGAATTTAAAATGGTAAAGCACTTTTATTTTTCTTACAACTTTTTGTATGGAGGAGAGTGTATATTGTAAGTTGTTTAAGAGAAGAGGGAATATGATGTCTTTCTTTTGTATATGAGAGAGTAGAAGGGATTAAAATTTGTTCTTTAAACACTAAAAAAGATTTCTTATATAGTAGAAAATGACTATGATAAACAAGGAAATAATTATATCCTCTATCACAAAATCAATCATACTATGACAACTAAGGCGAAAAAAGTATACCCGCTATCACAAAGTCAATCATGGCATTAAAAAAAGGAATAAAATTATCAATCACACAATTAGATATGACAAACTAAATCAATTACATTAAGGCTGGATCAATTAAATTAACCATAAATATGTAAATCTAATATTTTTTAGCCATGCTTACCATAAATATGTAAATCACATATATTGATTTTAAAAAAAGAATATACCAACAAACAACTTTTTCATTAATGGTAAAAAGGCCATTAATTACACCAAATACTCCTAATTCAAATTACTTCTAATTTTGCACACAATTAGATCAAGTTACCCAAAATAATTACGTACAATTCAATTACTGACAACATTAAGATGAATAAAATACCACAACTATTGATGTACTAAAATCCAGATTTTCAATTAGTCTAAGCACTAAACCACAATAGCAGAAGTTCATAACAATTTAGCAATCACAAGTGGATACTCAAGTCACAATTTAGGGTAACACAATGATTATGTAAATTTAGAACAAACCCAAATCACAAGGAATTAGACCAAAAATCTCACATAAGTTTTGCCAATTTCAAATCATAGATCCTATTTAAAGAAATATAAAAATAAAATACGGGGTAGAAAATTAAATTAAACTAAGGAAACAAACTTGAGATGGATTCTTACGATTCTGTGATCAATTGCAATGTTTTCCAATGAAGATTAAACCGGACAGTGCGCGCTGGTTCGTCAGTGGCGGTGCTAGTTCTCAGGATTCTTTGGCTGGTAGATGGTCAGCAACGTCGACAGAAAAGAAAGGGTGTTAGGTCTCCTTTGGTTGGCTCGCCGGTGAGGTGAGTGGGCAGCAACGTTAGTAGTGGTTCTTGGTGGTTCCGCCGGCTGGAAATGGGAGAACGAAGGGAGGAAGTCAATGATGGGTTCGTCGATGGTGAGGAAGAAGAGATCAAGTAGAGGGAGGGAGAGAAGTGGTGGCGATGATGAAGTGACAGAAGCAGCTATTCACCGCGGTGGCAGCAGCCGTTCACCAACAATGGAAAAAGTCATCACCAACGATGGCTTCAACAGAGTTGTTTAATGAAAGGAGAGAGGGAGAAGAGAGAGAAAATTATAGAGCACGTGCAACAATTTGGTGAGAAATGAGGATTAATCTCAATCATTGGATAAATATTGATCGATGTCTGAGATTTGAAGATTAAGAATTTGCTTAAAAAATGGATGAAAAATTTAAATTGAGTCCAATTGGACACAATTTGGGCTAATGTTATAGTAAATTAGGCCAAAATTATTATGAATTGTTAAAATTGAGTTAGAAAATACACAAGTTTAAAAATAATCGTTATTTCAATGATTATAATAATAATAATATAATGTAATGTAATAATTGTAATAATAATATTATAATAATAAGGATAATACCATATTTGTAAATTTTGAGTGTGCATATTTACGAAAAATAATTTATGCAATATAAATAAAATCTTGTGAATATTTTATACTTAGATTAATAAATTGTAAAAAAGATAATAAAATTAATAAAATAGATTATATATTTTCAAATCATGAATGTGACATGTTGTTATTTATTTGATAGTAAAATAATGTGTAGAAAATACTGATATTCAAAATTAGTAAATTTTTATCAAAATAGCTGCCTAGGAAGAGTACCAGGAGGTCAAAATTGGGTGTCAACAGCCCTTATCAAGAAGATTCTTTAACTGCTCCTTTAGTTTTTTTTTAATTCGATCGGAGCAATCCTATGACGAGGGATGAAAATGGGATGAGTATCTGGTAGAAGGCGAATCCAAAAGTCTATTTTCCTATTGGGAGAAATTCCAGTAAGATCATCAGAAAAAATATCAAAAAATTTATTAACCACAGGGAAAGAATGTAAAGAGGGACTCTCAGAGTTAGAATCCTTAACCCGAACTAGATGATACAGATACCCATTGGATAATATTTTCTTAGCTCTAAGATAGAAAATAAACCTCCATTTGGGCACTAAGAAACTCTCCTCCTATTCAATCACCGATTTATTAGGAAAATAAAAAATGACCTTTCGAGTCCTAAATAAAGAGAAGCATAACACGAATGAAGTCAATCCATCCCCACAAACCTCTTTTAGATTTTTCTAGCAATAATAGAATCACCCAGCAGAGTAGACACGGAAAAGGGGTCGAAAATATTTTTAGGACAAAAATTAAAGTGTACAGTCACATAAGGAGCCAGACAAGATAGGATAGAACCTGAAACAAGAAGAAAATAAACATCACGAGAAAGAGTTGTAATATACAAGTGAAAACATCTAGAGATATTGTAAAACTCCGTAAAGTCCTTGTCCATTTCAGTCCTAGATAACATGCTAAAAGAGCTCCCAGACTTACAAAATTTCAGTTAAGTGTTAAGACTTAGTCTTATTTTTTTCCTCGATGTTCTGATGGTCTCATTTTTGATCTTTTCGGCCTTAAATTGTCGATTTTTAAATTGACTTATGATCAGGGTTATCTATAGGTCATCTCAGGCGAGTTTTAAAATTGTTGGACATCATTTGAGACATATTTGGATGACCAAAATAGTGACCCAATGCATCAGGATACATCGCATTGGCCATTGCGTCATCACAATCAATGCGGTGTATCAGCAATCGCATTGACACCATCGATGCGATGCGTCATCTGCAGTGTTGCTGGGAATCTTTTATGTAATTAATCCTGAGTATAGAGGGGTAGTTGGGTTATTTCCCCCATGTTAAATTAGTCAAAAAATGAAATTAAGCATGGGAAAGGGAAAAACACTTTCATTCTTCACAAAACCTCTCAAGAACAAAACCCTAGGTTCATCAAATTCATGTCTACATTTTAAGAATTCACCAACAATTCTCACAAATTCAGAAACCAAGGTATGTTAAATGTTGATCCATGGGTTCTTTCCACCCATGGACTCCAAGAATCTAATTTTAAATTTAAATTTGTGATTTTTACAAGTTATTGTGATATTTAACCATGATTCCCCATGAATCTTGATTCTATACCATGTTTACATGAAATTATTGTTTTTATTAAATCCCACACGTTTGAATAATATTGTTTACTGATTTAAATCATAATTAGTGTTATTGATGTTGAAAACATGATATTACTACAATTTTTAAACTATTCCCATGCTTACCTTAAACAACGAATATCAATTGTTTGATGAAATGCCTACAAGAATGAATTTTTAATAAATGATCTCACATTATGTCCTCAAAGTTTTTTGTACTATTTTTCTATTATTGCTATTAAGTACTGGGGGTTATGGATACCAAAAAACATAGCTGTTTACTTAGTCTCAGTATCTTTAGAATGGTTTTAGATATGTTATGAGCATTATCAGTTCAGTTACTTATCATAATCAGTTAAACATAGAACAGTTCAGTATCTCGAGTCAGTTTAGTTGGAGTAGGATTTAGCATCGAGAGAGTGTAGGGGTGGCAAATTTCCCATCAGTTAGGCAGAGTCATTAGTAGCATCCCCTATACTCCAAAACTATATAGCCAGCATAGGATATGAGATGTCACCCATCAGTTTAGGGTTGACATTCTTAGTCATTCGGGACAATATATTAGTGGATCCACATAGCTAGTGTTAGTACCCGTGGCACAGTACTGACACCTTTCCAGTTGGGGTTACTGGTTGGACCCTAATTTGCTCATTGGGGCATGTCGGTTAGATGATAGCTCCTACAGTCTCAGTCTAGTAATAATCTTAGTAATTTAATTTCAGTTTTGCTTGACCATAGCATACAAATATAAGTTATTCACTATCAGTATTCAATATCTCACTTTACAGATTATATTAAGAACATGTTTTATGCCTGGTCATGCATTCTCAGTCTTTACAGATTTCATGCATTCTATTCAGTATTTTATGCTATACATTCAGTGAGTTATTAATCATGCACATGACCCATACATATCAGCCTAACCTTATTTAACATACCAGTTCCCTAATCCCTCTAATATCATAGGTTCGAACACTCAGTTTTCTGATTGCGAATAGATATACCCGATTATCAACTATAGCAGTGGAGAGTCTTCATACTTTGAGGACATGGTTTATTTACTCATATTACTTTATCAGTTTTAATATTTTCTATTCAGTCGGAGTTAGTTAGGGGTTTGTTCCATCAGCTCCACAGTCTGTCAGTAGAGGCTTTTCAGACTTGTATAGACAGTTAGTTAATCTTCAGTTTTTCAATTGTTATTGTTAGTCATTTTATTAGTATTTTTAGTATTGCTTTATAGATATTTTATAACTCTGATTTAAAACCTTATGGCATTCCTCAGTTAAATTCCGCATATGATCATTTGTTATCAGTTTTACTCAGTGCTCATAGTAGGTACCAACTCATGTGTTAGCTTGTGGTCTTTTGGGAGCGTAAGCACCATGTAGAACCCAGGGTGTACTCTCAAGGTATTACAAACTTGGTATCAGAGCCTAAGGTTTTAAAGTGTCCTAAGGAGTTTGAAATCCGTATCAAGTAGGGTCTTGAGCATAGGTGTGAAATACGCCACACTTATGGACAAGAGGCCACGAGGAGTTTTAAGAAAAAAATTCCTTTCTTTCAGTGATCATGTCGTGTGACTGAGTATGAGATCATGTTAAACTCTTTGTCTAATCTATTTTTTCTTTTGCTTATAGAGCATGCCTCCTAGAAAGACAAACAAAAAAAGAAATGTAAACCAGGTAAAACCTCTGCCCCTTCAAGAAGATCCCTTAAACGAGCATGCATCTCATGCAGAGTTTAGAGCTGCATTTATTACTCTAGCTCACTCTGTAGTGGCTCAGAATGTCTGACCAGTAGCTATTTCGGCCAACTCAGTTATCAATACTATTGCAGCTAAGATTCAAGACTTTACCCAAATGAATCCTCTTTTATTTTTGGGATCCAAATCTGAATAGCATCCACAGGAATTCCTAGACATAGTGTAAAAGGTAACAAACATTATGGGGGTGACTTCTAGTAAGAGTGTTGAATTGGCTACTTACTGAAAACGCTCAACTTACACTTCGATTTAGTGCAAGGCGATCGTCATCAATATATTTACCCAACTTTGGAGTTGGGGTCGAATCCATAGGGAACAATGTGAGTGGTGATTAAAATAGTTTGAAACTAAAGCTACAAGTTAAATTAAAACAAATGATACAAAAAGATAAAATGGGGGTTTTGGAAATTAGAAAATAATTGTTGGTCACTTTAGTTTCAGTGTTTGTAATCAAGAATTTATGAAATAACCAAAATTATGTTCACTAGGGCTTCTAGTACATGACAGGTGCTAAAAGTAGTTCAAGATTCTCACGGTGGGTAGGATAACAAGCTATCTTTATCGATGTTATGCTTTAATGTCTCTCGACCTACTTAAGCATTTAATTCCCTAATCCTCTCAGACTTAGGGAATTTTTATTTACTGTGATACAAGTGCGACTATGAAGATCAACGTATGTACAAGTGCAGCAAATTATCATCCTAGGAATTTCAATGTTGAGACGTGAGATGGACCAAAGACACACCCAAAACTTCCCATTTTCTTATTTGCTACACTAGAAGGGTGGCCTTTGAAGGCTTTTCATTAAAGGGGCACTTTTATCATTTTAAGTCTAAATTGTTATGTAATATAAATAGAACAAGATAGGTCTTTTGAGGCTTAGTTGATTATTTTTGTAATTCTTGACATTTGAAACACCAAAGTCCTCTCTCTACTTGAGGAAAACCGAAACTTGTAAATAGGATAGCAATTCAAGGGTTGAATCTTTTGTAATTGCTTGTTTTTGAGAAACCTTGGCGCTTGAGTGGTGGAATCCTCTCTTGTGTCATCATAAGAGTTAGGTAATAGTGTGTGGAGGTTTTAGGGGTCTTAGAGTTTTATTTACTCTTTGGTTACTAGGATTTACACCACCTTTGTCTAACTATCTATCCCTTTACTTTTGTTTTCATCTTGTAGTAGTTTGTATCTTGTGTTGTAAGCCGTGTGGTGTTGTGTTGTTATAAAATTGTCATTGTTCTTCGTTGTTCATTATATTGTGTTGTAACTTAGACTGGTTGGCTGATTTTGGTGTCACCGACACCTTGTTAACTTGTGAAACTTGTATTCTTGTTCTTGGCCGAAACTAGCTCTCAAAGGGTCCTCGGTTTGTGCCTTATTGAGTGGACTGTTTTGGTGTCATTTCGTGGGTTACTAGTCTCTTCCATGTAATTTGGTATCATAGATAAGGCTGGTTGTGTTCCTACACTACAAATCTTGGGCTCTCTAAGTCGAAAAAAAAAAAGAGGTATTGGAAAGCTGAAAATTCCAAAAAGATGCAAATCTGTCCATTCTGCTTGTCTTGGCCGAAATTGTGTCTTGTTGTTTTCTTGGACAAGATTTGTGCCTGGTTTTCTTGTGATTTTTGTGTTATAGTGTTAGATCTTTGTTTCCTAACACTGGAAGAGGCATCTAAGGTCGAAAATCTCACAAAAAGAGTTGTGTTCTTGAGTTTGGTGTTCTTGGTCGAGTGTTCTTGTTGTTGTTGTTGTGTTTGGCCGAGATTTGTGTCTAGATTTGAGTTTATTTTGTTGTATTAGTTTGTTTCTAGTGCTGGTTCTCTTTCTCCTCAACACTTATTGAGTCTACCACCCAAGTTCTTGAGCAAGATTCCGGTTGTGTTGTGGAGTTAAGTGGACGGTTTCTTGTTGTTGTTGTTGGTGTTCATCTTGTGTTCTTGTGTTGTGTTGAAGAAGTTGTTTTTAGATCTTGAAGAGAGAAAAGAAGTATAAGGCTTTGTGTTTTTATTGAAAGCAATTACAAGACAACACCAAAGTAGTAAAAGAAAAAGAGACATTCAAAAAGCATACTTACCAAAATGGAGTAACAACGTTTTTCAACAATAGACAAAAGAGGAAAGAGACAAGGCTACTTCAAAAGAATGTTTTGCCAAAGGAGTGCAAGTTGGTGAAAAGTTGGTAGAAGACTTTTTGACTCTTGAAAATAGAGTCTAAAATATTGTCCATCTACACCATAGACGAAATATCTTCCTCAAAGGTGTAGTATTGAACATCAAAGTCTTGGAACAAATTTTCTTCAACAACAACGTGTGTTTTGTCATGTTACCATTTGTGTGGTGTTGTTGATTGCAGTTCAAAGACTTGAACCTTTGTTGGTATGTTGTGTCTGACATTGTGAACTGTTTTTGGTGCTATGGAACCCGAGACCTCACACTCTCAACCCACGGGGGAACACAATGCTACTAGTATCATTTTGGCTCGCCTTGAAGCTATGTCCCGAGACATGGCTAGGATGACCGCGGGTATTGAAAAACTAGACTCAGATGTGGTATCAATGAAGGGTGAAGTGTCAATAATGGGTGGGAGATTGGAGAGAGTGGAAATACAAAGAATCCAACCTTCTACCCCTCGACATATTTCACTAACTAGTACTCCCGAGGCCATCACCAAATGCTATATCCACCTATTACGACAAATTAAACCAACCCTTACTCCCAAATCTGAGATCATGATAGACCAAGCCACCCTCCACTTCACCAAGTCCAACAAGAAGGACTTGGAACCCAAATATCACCACCAAACCCAAGCCCTCCTATCAAAAATCCACTTGAACAAAGACCTCACTATCCAAATCCAATCCCGCCGCTACAAGCTCCACTTAACCCAAATAGATCCGTCCATATTGAGGGGTATGGTAGAGGAGAACAAAATTCTGGTTATGGACCATATGATGATGTTTACATGAGAAGGGAGGAGATGAGGGGTAGGCAAGGTGATCCAAGGGAAGTTCACGGCCAAGAAGGAAGAGTTGGTCTTTGGAACAAACAAGGGAACCAAAACCGTGATGTAGGTCTAAATACCATCAAGGTGGGGCTTCCAACATTCAAAGGTGAGAGTGATACGGAAGAATTTCCATCTTGGGAGTCCACTTGTGAGAGAATTTTCCAAGTTAATGACCTTACCGAGGAGAAAAAGAGTTGTTATACAATTGCACATTTTGAGGGTTATGCTACTACATGGTGGGAGTATGTGAAGCGATTTGGCAATGTTTTGATTGAGGGGAAGCCCCATCCTTGCTTTAGTTTAAGGTACCTCATGAGACAAAAGTACTTACCTGAGAGTTACCATCAAGATCTCCTTACTAAGTTGTATAACTTGAGGCAAAGGAACAAAAGCGTCGTGGCTTACTATGATGAATTCCAACAACTCATTTTGAAACTTGATCACCGGGGGGAGCAAGTAAGCCATGTCATCATTCGATTCAAGGTGGGGTTGAATAGGGACATTGCCTTATGGTTGACCCTTCACAAGTTTGAAACTATTGATGTCATCTTCTAAGCCACCTTGGAAGTTGAGAAGGAATTACGGGAGAAACCAAGTGTCAAGCTCAAAGGGCAATCTCCCTCGAGTTGGAACAAGGAAAAAAATAACCCATCCAATGTGGATAAAACTGATGACAAGGGAGCCCAAGCTGAAAACAAGGCTCACCAAAGGTACCCTCCGAGAAATGAAGGTAAACCGCATTCCTCTACTAGTTCTAAGGGCTTTCAATATTTTAAATGCCAAGGTTGGGGAGACATGGCTAAAAAGTATACAAATAGGAGAAATGTGATCCTAAGTGAGGGAAAATTATACTTTATAGCGGAGGAGGTGGGACTTGAACTGAAGAAGATTGATGATCAATCTCAAGATGGAGAGAAGGTAGAACCCGATGAGCCAAAGGAGGGGGATGAGGAAGATGTTTGGCCGTTTGAAGGTGAGATTGTAGTGCCTATGTATATGGAAATGAAAGTCATGCTTAGTGAGGGTATGGAAGAAGAAGCTGAGAGTAAGGAGGATGAAAAAGGAGAGTAGCCGAGAGTTGGGATTGTGGGATTTACCTACAAGGACTCTTTGTTGATTACTAACCTAGATACTAGCACTTTGCGTAGTAGAACATATAAATCTAAGGAGCATGCTTGATGATATCGTGGGACCCTTGGTTGAACATCCTAACCTTAGGAAGAGCAATGAAGAGATGATTAAAAGAGGAGAGTTTGCTGGTGATGATTGCCTGAATTTGAGGGCAAATTCCTCTCAAGATGGAGAGGATGATACAAGTGCGACTATGAAGATCAAAGTGTGTACAAGTGTAGCAAATTATCATCCTAGGAAGTTCAATTTTGAGACGTGAGATGGACCAAAGACACATCCAAAACGCCCATTTTCTTATTTGCTACACTAGAGGGGTGGCCTTTGAAGGCTTTTCATTAAAGGGGCACTTTTATCATTTTAATTCTAAATTGTTATGTAATATAAATAGAACAAGATAGGTATTTTGAGGCTTAGTTTATTATTATTGTAAGTTTTGACATTTGAAACATCAAAGTCCTCTTTCTACTTAAGGAAAACCGAAACTTGTAACTAGGATAGCAATTCAAGCGTGGAATCTCTTGTAATTGCTTGTTTTTGAGAAACCTTGGTGCTTGAGTGGTGGAATCCTCTCTTGTTTCATCATAAGAGTTAGGTGATCATGTGTGGAGGTGTTAGGGGCCTTAGAGTTTTATGTACTCTTTGGTTACTAGGATTTACACCACCTTTGACTAACTATCTATCCCTTTACTTTTGTTTTCATCTTGTAGTAGTTTATATCTTGTGTTGTAAGCTGTGTGGTGTTTTCTTATTATAACATCGTCGTTGTTCTTCGTTGTTCATTATATTGTGTTTTAACTTAGACTGGTTGGCTGATTTTGGTGTCACCAACACCTTGTTAACTTGTAAAACTCGTATTCTTGTTCTTGGACAAAACTAGCTATCAAAGGGTCATCGGCTTGTGCCTCGTTGAGTGGACTATTTTGGTGTCATTTCGTGAGTTCCTAGTCTCTTCCGTATCATACTGCCTAGATTTTACCTCAAGTTAACCAACTTGTTACAACGCTGATTATTAAATGAAGTATTTCCAAGTCCCTGTTGATAATTCACTTCCTACTATATTTAATTTCTTTCTCAAGAAAATCAAAACAGGTGTGTCTACTATTTACAAAAAACAAACATTAATTAAAACTTCAGAATTATCAAGAAATCCTACCACCTTTTGAATCTTGAACACTTAGCACCTTATCAAGACCTAACCCTAGATCCCATAATTCAAGTTAAAGGAATTTAGCCGCTCATGATGTAATAATCGAAATAACTAGTTGAATTCATGATTTGAAAGATAAACTTACCACTAGATAAATAGAAACTAGAGATTCTCAGATTAAATCACAATGGAAATCCCAAAATAATGATAATAATTTCTTCAAAGTATTTGCTTTTTCAAGCCAAGAAACTCCAAAGAGAAAATATCAAAGTACGTCTCTTAAAACTCAAGTGCCAACCCCCTTACACGCTAGAAAAACCCTCAACAATGCTTTTTATAGTAAATCTTAAATAAGAAAACAAAATCACAATATTCAGAAAATCCTTCAGAATAGGTGACAGAATTTGTGATGGCGTGTCAAGGTCTTAATGACTTATTAGGAATGTCGTCTGGCCCTCCAGCATTCTTGGAATCTTTTGCTTTAACTGATGACAAAGCTCGATGCCTTATCAGATATGTGACGACATATCAGAAATATTGTCACTTCTTCATTCAAAATTTGATTCTCTGGCTATACTTGGCGACAACTCTGATGCCTTATCATAGTTGTGACGACATCTCAGAAATGTCATCAAATTTTCACTTTAATCCTTCTAACACTGCAACACCTGACGTGATTTTTGATAACTTATCACAGGGCTGGCGACTTATCAGGAATGTCGTTAGCCACCTAACATGATTTCTGATAACTTATCACAGGACTGATGATTTATCAGGAATGTCGTTAGCCACCTGACGTGATTTCTGATAACTTATCATAGGACTAATGACTTATCAGGAATGTTGTCAGCCACACTTCCAATTCTTTTGCATCAGTTTTTATCTCTTTTGCTTTAATTTCCTTAAATTTCCCTTACATCATGACTTTTACTGCAATATCAAAATAAAATAATCAAAACCGATAAAAGTTTCTTAAGACTTTGCAATTACTCTCAGTTAAAATCCTTAAATATGTCAACGTCTGCTCACACATCACTTACCAGCTACAAGATATAGCCTATACCTGGTTTAAGCAGCGAAAAAGGGATAGAGGTGCATACGCAAGGCCTATAGAGTGGGAGGAGTTTGGTGCAACCTTCTTATATAGATTCTTTCCATTGGAGCTGAGGGAAGCCAAAGTTTTAGAGTTCATCAACTTGAGGTAAGGCAATATAAATTTGAAGGATTATTCCCTCAAGTTTACTCTGTTAGCTAGGTATGCTCCTCATGTGGTGGCTGATAACAAATCTAGGATGAGCAAGTTTATATCTGGGGTATCTGATAGTGTGGTAAAAGAGTGTAGGACTGTGCTGTTAATTAAGGATATGGATATATCTAGGCTTATGGTCCATGCTCAACAGATTGAGAAGCAGAAGCTTGAGGAGAAGAAAAGAGAGAATAAGAGGGCTAGAATAGGTAGATTTAATTTCACCCAGGCAAAGTTAGAGGGTGAAAATCGTCTTCAATTCCATCAGAAATCTTTAGCTCCTGCCCCATCTTCAGCTAGTACCCCTGTGCCAAAGTTCAGATATTACAATCGGGATAGGGCACTAGGCTCTAAGTCCCAATGCAGTGTAAATAGTGGCTGCACAAATCCTGTTTGTTAAAAATATAGTAGAAACTATCAGGGTGAGTGTAGAGTTGACAGTGATGTATGCTTTAGTTTTGGCAAGTCAGGCCATCAAATTTGGAAGTGTCGGGTAGTGGCTTAGAAAGGAGGGTATTTACGCCAATAGTTCCAGTCCCATCAGTCATTGGCTTCAGTCAGCCGCCTGACTCAGCAGGACGCCGCTTCAAGTGCTACCAAGGGTTATTGGTACGTTGAAAGTATTTTGTTTACATATTTATGATTTACAAAATCTTGGAGCATGTCTTTTTTTTATAACCCCTAATATAGCTGTCAACTTCAGAGTCAGTACCAAAATCTTAGTAGAGCCTTTCTCAGTATCTACCCTAGTAGGTAAGTCTATCGTATTCTGATGGGTATACAGGAACTGCCCGATCACAATTTCTCAGAAAGTAACTTCAGTAAACCTTGTAGAGTTAGAGATGACAAGATTTGACATAATTCTCATTATGGATTGGCTCCATTCATACTATGCTTCAGTGGATTGCAGAAACAAAGTAGTTCATATTCAGTTTCTAAATGAACCAGTCCTTGAATGGAGGTGTAGTACTACAACGCTTAAGGGACAGCTTGTTTCGTACCTTAGAGCGAGAAAAATGATATCCAAGGGTTGTATTTATCATCTTTTCTGAGTCAATGGCTCTAATTCTTAGACTCCTAATCTTGAGTCAGGTTTAGTAGTGAGGGAATTTCCCACATGTGTTCCCTGAAGATCTTCCCGGAGTTTCTCCTAAAAAGGAAATTGACTTTAGAATAGAACTTCTTCCAGATACCCAACCTATATAAATTTTACCATACAAAAAGGCACTATCTGAACTCAAAGAATTGAAAAAGTAGTTGAAGCATCTCCTAGATAAGGGATTCATGAGGCCCAGTGTTTCCTCGTAGGGCTCACCAACCCTATTTTTGCGTAAGAAAGACAGTTATTTTAGAATATGTATTGACTACTGTCAGTTGAACAAAGTCACAATCAAGAACAAATACCCACTTCCATAATCGATGAATTTTTCAACCGACTTTAAGGTGCCAATTATTTTTTCTAAGATAAACTTCAGATCCGGCTATCATCAGCTCAGAGTCAGAAAATGTATCATTCTAAAAATTGCTTTCAGAACCCGATATGGATACTTCCAGTTTTTAGTCTTGTTATATGGTCTCACAAATGCCCCGACAACCTTTATGGACTTGATGAACCTAGTGTTTAAGAAGTACTTGGACATATTCGTCATAGTCTTCATTGATGACATTCTTGTTTACTCCTGTAACGAAAATGATCATACAGTCCACCTCAGAAGAGTATTGCAGACTATTAGAGCCCATTAGTGATTTGCTAAATTCAATAAGTGTGAATTTTGTCTAAGATCAGTAGCTTTTGTTGTTCATTTTATTTTCAGTGATGGCATTAGAGTTGATCCTCAAAAGAACAAAGTGGTGAGAAACTGACCTGACCTATCTCTCCATTAGATATCAGGGGTTTCTTGGATTTGGCTGGCTATTATCGGTGGTTTGTTGAAGGTTTTTTGTTTATTACATCCCCTATATCTGGATTGACTCAAAGAAAGTTAAGTTTAAGTGGTCAGATTCTTGTGAGAAAATTTTTTAGGATTTGAAGATTCGACTTACCTCAGCTCCAGTTTTGACGTTACCAGATGGTTCAAAAGGGTTTCTTGTGTACTGTGATGCTTCTAGAGTTGGTTTGGGGTGTGTTTTAATGCTGAGAGGTATGATTATAGCCTATGACTCTTGACAACTTAAGCCCTATGAAAAGAATTATCCTACCCATGATCTTAAGCTAGCGGTTGTTGTGTTTGCCTAAAATATTTAGAGGCACTATTTATATGGGGTGCATGTTGATGTGTTCACTGACCACAAAATCTTGTAGTATGTGTTTTCACACAAGGATTGGAATCTGTATCAAAGAAAATGGTTAGAATTGTTGAAAGTATGATATGAGCATTTTGTACCACCCGAGCAAGGCCAATGTAGTGGCAGATGCCCTAAGTAAATTGTTTATGGGTAGTGTTGCTCACGTTGAGGATAGTAAGAAGAAGTTAGTTTGGGAAGTTCATCATCTTGCCAGACTAGGTGTCCATTTGGTTGATTCGGATGAGGGTAGTGTTTAGGTGCAGAATAGTTTGGAATCTTCTTTAGTTTCTGAGGTGAAGGAAAAACAAGACAAGGATCTCAGTTTAGTTAAGCTAAAAGAGTAAGTCAGAGACCATAAAGTAGAGGTTTTATACCAAGGGGAAGATGGTGTGTTGTGTTGCCAGGGTAGGCTATGTGTGCCACATGTAGATGACTTGAGACAACAAATTCTTGCTGAAGTGCATGGTGTACGTTACTCTATTCATCTAGGGGATACTAAGATGTACTGCGACTTGTGGAAAGTCTATTGGTGGAGTGGATGAACAGGGACACTGTAGAATTTATGGCTAAGTTCTCTACTTGTCAGCAGGTGAAGATTGAGCACCAAAAGCCTAGTGGTTCCATGCAGGAGTTCATTATTCCCACATGAAAGTGGGAAGAAGTGAACATGGAATTCGCGATGGGTTTACCTCGTACTCATCGTCATCATGATTTGATTTGGTTCATTGTACATAGGATGACCAAGTTTGCCCATTTCTTGCCAGTTTATACTTTTTATTCAGCTGAGGACTATACCAAGTTCTATATCAGAGAGTTGGTTAGGTTAAATGGTGTTCGGTTGTCTATGATTTCAGATAGAGGTATGCAGTTTACCTCTTACTTTTGGAAAACCTTCCAAAAAGGTCTTGGTACCCAAGTCCACCTCAATACAGTTTTCCACCCTCAGGCAGTTGGTCAAGCAGAAAGGACTATTTAGAGATTAGAGGATATGTTGAGAGCGTGTGTCATTAAATTTAAGGGTTGTTGGGATGGCCACTTACCTTTGATTGAGTTTGCATATAATAACAGCTGTCATTCTAGTATTCAGATGGCTCCGTTTGAGGCTTTTAATGGAAGGAGATGTAGATCTTTAATTATTTTGTTTAAAGTAGGTGAGGCCATGGTGGTGGGGCCTGACTTGGTGTTTGATGCTTTAGAGAAAGTACAGTTGATTAGGGAGAGGATTAAGACAACCCAGAGCCAACAGAAATCATATACAGATGTGAGAAGAAAAAAATCTTGAATTTGAAATTGACAACTTTGTGTATTTGAAAATCTCTCCCATGAAGGGAGTGAAGAGGTTTGGTAAGAAGGGGAAGCTTAGTCCCTAATATGTTGGTCTTTATAGGATTGTACGTCATTTTGGAAAGGTAGCCTATGAACATGAGTTTACTGTAGACTTAGCATCAGTGCACCTAGTGTTTCATGTCTCATTGCTAAAGAAGTGCACAGGTCACCCAGTAGTTGTAGTCCCCATTGAGAGTGTAGATTTTCAGAATAGTCTCTATTATGAAGAAGTCCTAGTCGAAGTCCTCGATCATCAGACTAAGGAACAAAGAAGTTTCCTTGTTCAAAGTTCTTTGGCGGAACTAGTCCGTTGAGAGAGCCACTTGGGAAGCAGAACCAGACATGAGAACCAAGTACCCTCATCTCTTCTCCGCAAACTCAAACTCAGTCTAAGGTAATAGTCTTTCTTAGATTTACTCTGTTCCATACTCAGTTCCAGCTGTATATAATTACCATATCATTCATGCATTCATGAATTAATTTATTCATGTGTCACGTCTCGAGATTCAATTATGTTTCAGCTTTGCATGTCGATATAGTTGCAGTACCTCAGTGCCTCTCAACTTAATCAGTTTCATTTGAGGACGAATGTTCCCAAGGGAGAGATATTGTAAGACCCCATAAAGTCCTAGTCCATTTCAGTCCTATATAGCATGCTAAAAAAGGTCCTAGACTTAGTAAATTTCAGTGAAGTGTTAAGTCTTAGTCTCATTTTCTTATCTCGATATTTCGATGGTCTTATTTATTATCTTTCTGGACTTAGATTGTTGATTTTAAAATTAATTCTTGATCAGAGTTATCTATAGGTCATCGCGGGTGAGTTTTAGAATTTTCAGACATCGTTTGAGACATGTTTGGATGAACAAAATAGTGACCCAAATGATTAGGATGCGTCACTTTCGATGCGGCGCGTCGACAATAGCATCGACACCATTAACGCAACACATCATCTGCAGTATCTCTAGGCATATTTTGTGCAATTAATCCTGAGTCCAGAGGGGTAGTTGGGTCATTTACCCCATGTTAAATCAGTAAAAAAATCACAAAATTAAGCACGGGAAAGGGCAAAACACATTCATGCTTCACAAAATCTCTTAAGAACAAAACCCTAGGTTCATCAAATTCAAGTCCAAGTCTCAATAATTCACCAATAATTCTTACAAATTCAGAAACCAAGGTATGTTAAATGTTCATCCATGGGTCCCTTCCACCCATGAAGTCCAAGAATCTAATTTTAAATTTAAAGTTGTGATTTATATAAGTTATTGTGATTTTTAACCATGAATCTTGATTTTATACCCTGTTTACATGAAATTGTTGTTGTTATTAAATCCCACACATTTGAATAATGTTGCCAACTGATTTAAATCATAATTAGTGTTGTTGATGTTGAAAAATGCTTTTGAATAATGCTTTCACATTATGTCCTCAAAGTTATAGTGCTATTTTGCTATTATTGCTATCGAGTCCTGAGGGTTATGAATACCTAAAACATGGTTGTTTACTTAGTATCAGTATCTTTAGAATAGTTTTAGATATGTTATGAGCATTATTAGTTCAGTCAGTTATCATAATTAGTTAAACATAGAACAATTCAGTATCCCAAGTCAGTTCAATTGGGAGTAGAATTTAGCACCGAGCGAGTAAAGGGATGACGGTTTCCCTGTCAGTTAGACAGAGTCATTAGTAGCAGTCCATGTACTCCAAAACTACGTAGCCAGTGTAGGATATGATGAGTCACCCATCATTTTAGGCTTGACACCCTTAGTACTTTGGGATAACATATTAGTGGATCCACACTGCCAATGTTAGTACCCGTGGTACAGTATTGACACCCTTCTAACTGGGGTCACAGGTTGGACCCCAATTGCTCATTGGGGCATGTCAGGTAGATGGTAGCTCCCACAGTCTCAGTCCAGTAATCAGCTCAATAATTTAGTTTAAGTTTTGCTTGACCATAGCATACAAATATAAGTTATTCACTTATCAGTATTCAGTATCTCAGTTTACAGATTATATTCAGAACATATTTTATGCTTGGTCATGCATTCTTAGTCTTTACAGATTTCATGCTATACATTCAGTTAGTTATTACACATACACATGAACCCATGCATATCAGCCAAACCTCATTTAGCATACCAGTACATTTAAAGTACTGATCGTATACTTATTTCTTGCGCTATGATGTCTAATATCATAGGTTTGGATGCTTAGTTCCCTGATTGCGCATATACATAGCAATCGTGAGTCCTCATACTTCGAGGACATAGTTTATTTACCTGGCTTAGTTTATAAATTTTAGTATTTTCTATTCAGTCGGAGTTAGTTGGGGGTTTGTCCCATTAACTCCACGGTTAGTTAGTAGAGGCTTTTCAGACTAGTATAGACAATTAGTCAGTCTTCAATTTTTTAGTTGTTATTTTCAGCTGTTTTATCAGTATTTTCAGTATTTTTATAGACATTATCAGAACTATGATTTAAAACCTTATGGCATTTCTTAGTTAAATTCCACTTATGATCTTTTGTTATTAGTTTTACTCAGTGCTCACAGCAGGTACCAACTCATGGGTTAGCTTGTGGTCTCTTGGGATCGTAAGCACCATGTGGCGCCCAGGGTGTACTCTCGAGGCATTACAGATACTTCATATTCCTGATGAGTAGCTAGAGTATAGAGATGATTTCGGCTGTTGATACTCTAGTTTTACTCTCCGTGCTTAAAATTAACGTCTTTAGGATCACAGATCGTTAAAGGACACAAAATATAATTTTTACATATTTTTTTACAATTGTTAACAAATTATTGATAATCATCCCTACTTTAGGATTTTATCAATTTATTGTCATGTTTTTTCTATTAGGATTTCTCTGTACATTAGGATTTTTATCAATTCACTATCATTTTAAATATTTTCACAATCATCTGCACACGTACACAATATGACATGATATTTTTATAATATTTTTAAATTAATTATATTTTTCAATATTCTTTTGATCTTTTTCTATAATTACATATCAACACCTATATTTTTGCACATTTATTAAAGCCCGCAAATGCTAAGTCAGATCAGTTATTTTAATACGCAGTATAGTAGTTCAATATCTTGTCACATTCGACAATGACCACACAATAATGTCTTATCACATTCGACAACGATCACACAATAATGTCTTATCACATCTGACAATGACTAATCAATGACGCTATCCTTTTGACAATAACTTTGTCTGTTGGTGAAAAGGTTGAAAATCCTTTGATCAATAACTTAGGAATCAAAAGATGCCTTATAATAAAAAGTGGAGACACCTTTTTATTCTTTGGATAATAAGGGGTGTCCATTCTATTATAAATAGTGGTGGAAAGTTAACATGTTGGAAGAAAGTATACACAAATTTCATTCTACTTCCTCCCCTTTCTAAAAAATAAACAAACCAATTTGTTTTATTTTTATCCCCAAAAAATACAATACGCACCCATATTTTTCTCTGACACACAAATACATACACATATTTTTGCACTACACACACATATTCTTCACCACACATTTTTTCTCCTCAAATTCACAAATACTCAGATATATATACATATTTTTTAACCCTTCACACAAAAATACCCAATAAATACACATATACAAACACAAAAATCAAACCTCTCCTGTCTCCCTTTTTCTTTATATCTCCCTATCGACAAACTCTAACCACCGCTGCATGTCACCGCCGAAATTGACCACTGGATGACCGACTACCACACTACCCTTTGCTTTCTCCTTCTCTTTTCTTTAGCGAATCGCGGTTCCAGTTGAAAACTACCAACGCTGGCAAAAATCCCTTACTTTCGCTGCTTCGCCTCCCACCAACGAACCATCCACTGGTCCGACTACCACCAGCGAACCAATTTATGGTGGGCGAGCCTCCAGCCACCAACACCGTCGAGCTTCCTTTTCTCATTGTCGGACCGCTACTGACACCATCACCACATTGTTTTCTCTTTCCTTTACTTTTCCTTATGATGTTCATCACCACTGCTGAAGCTTCACTACCCACAACCAAAACTCACCGTCACAAAAACTAAATAGCCTACCTAAAACAACAACACAACCAGATCTAGCCATAAACTTATCAGCTCTACTCGTTCTTTCGTTGAACAATGAGCTCTGTAAACTCTAACGATTTTCGATAGTAAACAATGAGCAAACCATGAGTTTTTATACAAACTTAAAAATAACTTTAGTTAATCAGATAATAAAAACAAACCACAACAACAAAATACTCCATTTTTTGTGAAACTTTCTTTCTCTTTATTTTTTGTGTTTTTATTTTAAGCATTATTTTATTTATTACTAGGAAAATTTGCCGCGGTTAGCGCGGTGTTAAAAAATTGGTTATTTTATTTAATTAATTTTATATTCACTTTAGATTTACTATCTAATCGTAATATTATAACTTGTTATAATTATATTATGAAGAATGTTTTGTTCCATAAAAGAAAATAAAATTTAACAATTTAACATTTATTAAATGATGGATAGTATATTCTTTATCAATAAATTAAAATATATATTCCCTAATAACAAATTTATTTCATTTCTATTGCGTATTCAATAAAGTTGAAATTTTAATTTGAAATAATGTACTTATCTGTGCTTATAAATGCACTAAGATGGCAAGAAAATTTTTTCCTCATTATATCTATCTATCTATCTATCTATCTATCTATCTATCTATCTATCTATCTATATATATATATATATATATATATATATATATATATATATTAATTTCAATAGCATAAATCTCTTTAAGTCGTCATCACTATATACAGATTAACTCCATATTACAACTACCTTAATGTGCATATTGCAATTTGCATCACAAAAAAAGAAGTTGGGAAGAAGAAAGATCATATAGAGAGCTTAAAATAACAAAACAATGAAGAAATCTATTAACAGAAAGATCAAAAAATATGTAAAAATTAAATCAAGTAGATCCTTGTGCAAATATTCATAATTCCTCCACACCTGATTATCAACAAAACACAAAATCTTCTCCAACGTTTCATAACTTCCTCCTTCATACATTTTTGAAGTGTACAATATGGTAACTCACAAGATTAACTACACAAGGTCTTTTATATAGAATTGAAACATTTTGTATGGTGATCTTTCATTATTCATTTATAACTCTTAATTTTCTTGGGTAATGGAGATTATAAAAAATACGAGTTACCCAAGAAAATAGACGAAAAAAGAAATATAAAATTAGTGTACAATTTTTTAAGCTCTTTTTTGATAGCCTCTTTGACAAACGATCAACCTTCAATAGCCTATAAAATTTATTATAATCAAAAAATCATGAAAGTTCATATTATAGAAGTTACATATAGACAACATACCCATGAACACTGACACATACACACACCTATTTTTTTTTACGTTAACCATAAGAAAATAGATGAAAAAAATACAAAATTAGTGTATAATTTTTTAAGCTCTTGTTCGATAGCCTCTTTGACAAACAATCAACCTTTAAAAGTCTTCTTTATAAGCTTGAATTTAATACTATAAAAAATAATATAAAGAACACTATTTCAAATATAAAACAAAAAGGATGCTCTTGAGTATGGGTCTTATGGAACAAAATATTATAACTTTATATAGATAAAAATGGAGGAACATCATAAGTTATCTTAAATTTTATAATTAAATAATTAGAGGTTATGAATATGAAAACTTTAAAGTCATGAAGTTAATGATATTATTAAGAGTAGAGGAATTAACTTTTTAAATTATATATAGACATAAATTTTTACTTAATAAAAATCAATAACATAAATTAGGAAGGAAGATAAAAACAATTAACAAAATATTTAGAGTTTGAAAAATTTTTGTTTTAAAAAAGAGAAAAAAATAAATGGTCTTCTTGAACATTAACTAATTGAGGGTTATGAATATGAAAGGATTTCAAGTTATGGACATTACTAATATTTAAGAGTAGAATTTATGTAATTGAATGAATAAATTAAGGACATGATTTTATAAAATAAATTAATTAAAAAAATGAGAAAAAATGTCAGAAAAGGAGAAAAAAGAAAAATAGGAATGAAGGCCTCTAAGAAATGTCATGTAAGATTGTCTAAGGCTCCATTTATTTTTTTAAAGATTCAGACGTCTGAATCTGAATGCACATCTGAATGATTAAGATGTTTTCTCTAGATCTGAAAACTGAATGGTTAAGACTGTTTGTTTTTCAATATCTGAATATGTAAAAAAAATTTATTTGTATACATAATAAAATAAAAAATTAATTGTATATTAAAAAAGTATGTAATTTAATACAATAAAATTATTAGTATTTGATTGAGAAAAAATATTTATGTTTGTTAGTGATAGTGGAGATGACTAATAATGGTTGTTGCGGTGACAATGATTGATGTTAGTGATTAATATTGTTGGTGGTGATAATTGTGATGGTTGGTATTGTAGTGACTATTATGATGGTGGTGATTGATGGTGGTGGTGGTTGTTGTGATGTGAGGTTGCTTGATGTTAGTAGTTTAAGGTATTGATTGTGTTGGCTGAAACATAAATGCATGATGATTCACGATGTGTTAGTGCTAGTTGGAGATGTTATTTGTTGTGATAGTGGAGATGGTTGTTAGTAGAGATAGATTATAGTGATGGTAGTAGTTGAAGTAGTGGTAGAGGTGGCATTACTAGTGACAATGGTGGTGGCGGCCAAAGAATGGGTAGAGGTTGTGGTGTATTAGTGGTAATTAGTGGTGGTGCTAGTTGTGATAGATGAGTTGGTTGGTAGTAGGGATTGGCCGCTAGTGGTTGCTGATTGTGGTGTTGTTGACGGTAGTGGTGGTGGCGAATAAAATTAGAATAAAAGAGGTAGTAGGTGTGAAAGCGGTTGACAACTGTGGTTGGTAGCGATATTTTTTGTCGATGGTGGTTGTGATGGTGGAAATGGTTGGTGGTGGTGGGTGGTGGTTGACATTGGTGACGGTGGCAGAGGTGGTTAGTGGTGGTAACTGCTGATTATGAATAGAATAATGAATATTATCCAATATTAGAATATCCTTTCAGACCTATTAAGAGTTAAAACCTTAATAAAAAATAAATGCACTTAATGGTCTGAAGTCTGAACCATTTAGATTCAAACCTCTATTAAGTGAAAACAAATAAGGCCTAAGAGTCTCCTTTATATATATATATATATATATATATATATATTGATTCTATGCCTATTCATTTCTAAAGATTAATTGTATAGTGCTTATTCAATTGTAATAGTTACCATTAACAGAGCATTAATGAGGAATACAAATAGAATTCGTTGCTTCTCTTTAATGACCAACATGAGTGATATATTAAAATAATTTTAATTTTTTGTTAAAATAAAATGAATCAAAATAGGTGAAAAAGGCCTCTAAGAAAGAGAAAAAAATAAATCATGCAACGAAATAAGAATGGGGCTGCAAACTAAATCTGTCAAATGGGCCGGTTTGACCCGGCTCAAACCGATCCATTTAATAAACCCAGCCCAGTTTGACCCAGCCCGATCAGCCCACGGGATGTAGGGTATCGGGTCCCAAACTCGGCCAATTTTAAAATTAGGCTCGGTTAATCCAACCCAGACCAAGACCGGTCCAGGCCCGCTGGTTAACTGCCCTGGATCCCTTTTTTTCTACAAAAAAAATTGAAAATTAGAAAATTGGATCGTTGGGCCAATATAGCCATTGGGCCCAACGACTATATGACCGTTTGGACCCCAAAAAGGGCTATATGCCCTTTTTAATTAAAAAAAATCTCAATTAAAAATATTTTTTTAAACCCCAAAAGATTTCTATAAATACCCTACACTTTCAAATCATTTTCCACACAATTTTAATTCTCTCAAATTTCATTCTCCCTCAAATCTCAATTCTAAAAATTCAAATATTCTATATATTTCCGAAAGTACTCAATTTAATTTTTTAATTTTGCGATTACAAAGTACGAGTGGAAGTTTCTAAAGTTGCAACCTTCAAATACTTCCAAATTTTGGTATTGTCGTTCCATCTCTTACTTTTAATTTTTAATTAGTGTATTGATTGTTGAATATTTAATTTTATTATATATGTATATTTTGAATATTTTTAGTTTGATTTATATCATGGATAAATTAAGAAACCTCGCCACTAAAAGTGTAAAAAAATTGTTCCGGAAGTGGTAGTGGTAGTAAAAAGCGAATTACTAGAGGTAGAGGTAGTTCAAGTAATAGATACACCCGTGTGCCTTCGGTACCGCTTAGTTAACCTTTTGAGGAAGAAGTAGGTGTAGGTGCTCACGATATGGATTATGTAGAAGCTCAGGAAAATTACGGTATAGAAGAAGAAAATGAAGTAGATGTGGTTGATTTAGATGAATATGATGAAAATATTGGTGAGACACCTGCAGTAAGAAATGCTAATATTAGATCTAAATCGGTTAATTTCCCTCCCCGTCCTCCCCGTGCCCCAAGAGCTCGTATAACAACTAGTATTGCATGGCAATTTTTTACACGTATATCAGATACTGAGGTGCAATGCAATATTTGTCAACAAAAATATAAGTATAAAAGAGGAGGCAAACAAGGAGGTACAGGTACGTTAATGAGACACATAAGTGATAATCACGAAAGAGAGTTATTTATTGCAAAAGATAGTCAGTATGTTAGTGGGCCAATACAAACTAAAATGTACCCAGCAGCCGGTCAGATAATTATGAAGTATAATAAATTGAGAGATCGGGAAGAAATAACAAAAATGGTAGCTGTGGGTTGTTTGCTTTTCAATTTTCCTTCTTTTGATATTTTATTTATTATATTCAAGCACTTTATAATCCTATGTTTAATGGTATTCCTCGAAGTACTTATCAGACCGATATTTTTAGACTTCATTCACAATATTATTTTTATTTATCTACATTGTTAGAAAATATTCAATGTAGAATGACTTTAACTTCTGATCTTGGTTGTGCTGTTGATAAAAATGATTATTTAACCATTACTTTTCACTGGATAGATAGTAATTTTGTTATGCAAAAACGTATTCTAGCTTTTTTGTATGATGAAGATCATAACATACTGAAGATTTTATTGCTGATTCAATTGGTAAAGTTGCAGAATTTTATGGTATTGAAAATAAAATCTTATGTATTGATTTTGATAATGCTTCTAACAACAAGACTACTATTACAAAGTTAAAAGTTAAGATATCTCCCCCGTTACCTGAAATATTTCATGTTAAGTGCTTGTCATATATATAATTTAATTGTAAGAGATGGTCTTGAGTTTTTTGAGCTTTATATTGAGAAAATCCTGCTTGCTATTGGTTTTATTCAAGAAAATAATCAAAGAAAAAGAATTAGAGAATTTAAAGTTAAATGTGAACAAAATGGACTTGCACCGATATTGATGCCTGAAGAATGTTATACTAGATGGAATGCTACGTATGATTTTTTAAAAACTTGTCATAAATATAGAGTTTCTATTACACTAATGTTTAACAAAAATTTTGGTTCATTTGCTGATTCGGCTGAATGTATGCTACATGATTCTGATTGGGCTGTAATTGATGATCTTGTTAAGTTTTTAAAAAAAGTTGATATAGCTACGGTTGAATTTTTTGGTGCTTATTATCCTACTATTTGCAATATTTTAGCATATATTGCCTATATGTCTGGTTTTCTCAAAGAATATAAGAATAAAGAAGGTTACAAAAAGTTGTTGGTGATATGTTTGCTAAATTTAAAATATGTGAGGACATAATGTGGAAGCATTATTCAAATTTACTTACTGATACTAAGTAAACAACTATGTTTTAGGTATGTTCATGACATGATTATTCTTCTTTATTACAGCTTGATTATTGTCATAGTGAGTTATAGAGGTGATGACAGGCTTAGAGGGTTAGCTTGAGGTCACGTGTGGCCTTAATCACCGTGTGATGTCTTGGGATGGGATCTTGGGGCGTTACAGTATTTTAATGGCATATATCTGCCACTTGGCACACTGCATGTGATTCACGTGCTCAGAGCGCGTGAACAGTGTTAAAAATGTTTTAAACTCTTTTTTTTGCCAAACAACCCCTTAATTTTATAGTTATTTAAAGTTTTATAGATTTATTTATGTTTTCATTCTTCTTTCTTCTTTCTTCTTTCTTCTTTCTTTACTTTCTTCAACAATGGTTGCTCCATTGTTGAATAGAAATTTAATGAAACTCAATGGTTATAATTTAATGGAACTCGCTAATTGAAACTCAATGGATGATTCGAAAGATTCAAACTCGGAAACTCGCTAATTTAATTTTGTGTTTCATTAATGGAAATTGAATCTTCCGAGTTCTATTAACGGAAGATTGAATAGCTTCATACATGAAATTAAATTTTCCGAATATTCCGAGTTCCATTAATGAATTTTTTGAATTTTCTGAGTTCCATTAACGGAAGATTGAATAGCTTCATACATGAAATTAAATTTTTTGAATCTTCCGAGTTCCATTAATGAAAATTGAATCAACAATTAAATTTTTTGAATCTTTTGAGTTCCATTAATTAGCGAGTTTCATTGAATCTTCCATTAATGGAACTCGTTAATTGAAGCTTCCGAGTTTCAATGGAAAATTAATGAAAGATTCCATTTAATTATTTGAAAAAACTTTCTTCATAAACTCAATGAAATCATTTGAAATATTTAATATGATTGTAATTGTGAAAAAATGTTGAAAAGTGATAAAATGGAGAAGAAACGGCGTGTGCACCGCACTTCCCACCGAAAAAACTGGGTATACATTTTGAGGGGGGATTAATCCCACTTTAAAAAAGTTCGGGGGGGGGGGGGGGGATTAATTCCAATTTTAAAAGTATAGGGGGTAATAGGACCCCCGCAAAGTTCAATATGCTACACTGGAAATTTGATTAAAGTTCAGGTATTTTCGTGGGTATCATCCCTAAAATAAAATAATTTTATCCCATGCTTGGTGTGAAGTATTAATTAGTACTAGGAATATTATATATCACACCGTTTACACCATAGTGATGGAATAAATTATCCTAAACTATTTTCGAAATTAATTATTCTGGGATCATTCTTTCCAACCAAACGACCCCTAAGTGTAATATTGAGTTCCTCCTAAATTATCCATGCAAAAGAAATTTAAACATTGAAACATGTATATTCTTAACACTTTACATTCCTAGCTATTCTATACTTTAAGTTCATTCCTTAAATCCATTCAGTTTCATGCTCAGATCCTCATTACAAAGTTAGTGTCAGCTATCATTACATATTCAGTCATGCTTTCAAGAGTTAGTTCAGTCAAGTATTCATTCATTAGACATGCATATTCAGTAGAAAAAGTTAAGCTTATCAGAAATCTCAAAAAGGCTTTCATGAAAATAGTTCAGTCAGATATCCATGCATCAGATATGCATGTTCAGTAAGAAATCTTAGTATATCAGTAGTTCCAGTCATATAGTCATGTTTCACATGCTCATGTCCAGTAAGTAAGTTCAGCCTGCTAGTATTCTCAGCTTAATTAGTCTTATTCAAGGATAAATGTTCCCAAGGGGGAGATATTATAATACCCCACACTTCTCCTAATTCAAATTCATCTGTAGAACGTCAAAGCTCTTGCTTCAAATATGAATATATTTTATTCCATATGAAATTTTTAATATTTTGAATTTTTACCACATTGGAAATTGAATAAGCTTTCCATTGATACAAAATTTGCCCAAATCCGACACTCGGGCGAAGAGTTAGAGCCATTTTAGTGAGATAGTGTACCACAGGGTACTTTAGCGCATTGCGGGGTCAGCCAAAATGGCAATCGTCAAAATCTAGTGTGCCTCTGCGATTAAGGCACATCGTTCCAAAGATCAATTTTAGAATTCTTAAATTCCAGTAGCTCACCGTGATTCCACCACATCACGGTGAAGCTTTTGTCGGCGTTCCAGTTTCGGATTTTTAATTCCAAGGGCATCTTAGAGTTTTCCCATGACCCCTATCAGCCCTAAACACAAAATTAAATGTCTAATAAACCCTTATTCTATTATTTTCCTCATTTTTCTCTCAAGAACATTATATTCTCTCTCAAGAAGTCAAGAACCCTAGCCAAGGAATCAAGAACAAGCCTAAGGATTTCTTCAAGAACCTTTAAGTAAGAGTTTTTTAAGGTATGTTAGATGTTGATTCTTGGGTTCCTTCAACCCAAGAAGTTCATAAATCCCTTTTTAAATTTAAAGATTATGATTTATGAGTTTTTCATGATTCATGTGAATTGAAGTTCATGCTCATGTTATTGTTGAGATAATGTTCATGCTTTAGAATACAAGTTGCATGCTTTGATCTTGATTCAAGTTGAATTGCATTGCATTATGTCCATGTTAAATCCCTAAATATGCAAGATGGTTGATGAAATCATGATGCTTAGGTGTGGAAATTATTGAATAACCAAAGCATACTCCCCATATGTTTGATAAAATTCTTATGTGAAGGAATTAGAGCCATTATAGCATATTGACTAGAAATCCCCAATTGTGTGTAAGTTCATGAGTGCCAAGAGTTTGTTAAAAAGCCTTAGAGAATGAATTATGACATATTAGCATGAAATTCGTCAATTATGTGTTTTTAATGCATGCTAAGTGTTTGATGCAAGACCTTGCAGAATAGAGTGCGAGCCAATAGCATGTCTCCCTATACTACGCATGTTTATGTTTTCCAAGGGCTTGACGAGATTATTTAATGATTGTAATGATGAATAAAAGTCCATGGTGTTGATCATTTAAGATGGTTATCTCTTACTTTTATGTATCGAGTCCTGTGTGTATTTATACCCAATAATTAGCTGCAAGTCTAGAGCCCGTGTCAGTTTTCACGATAAACTCAGTCAAGCCACGATCTTTAGAACTCAGTACTCTCAGCTAGTTACAGAACTTAAGAAATCTTAGTAATCTAAGTTTTATTAGCATTCCATCTTCAATTCAATACTCAGCTCAGATCTTAGCAGTATTCAAGTATTCAGAACTTAGTAGCATTCAGTCAGATAACGTGATCCAGTAGTATTCTGTCAAAAAATGAGCCAAGTAAACTCAGTCTAAGATTAGTTAAGTATCAGTTCAGAGTCCTTCAGTTGGGGGTAGTAACTAGCACCGAGCGAGTGCAGGGATGATAGATTCCCTATTAGAGAGACGGAGTTGTTAGTAACAATCCCTAAACTCTAGAACTGCATAGCCAGCACAGGACCAGGAGTCACCCGTTAGATTAAGGCTTGGCTATCATACTGCCTTAGGCTTGACTTTCTGTTCAGGGTCACCCGTTAGAGAGGCTTGATCGTAGTAGAGGTATTTACCCATGGCACGGTATTGACACCCTTCCAGCTGGGGTTATGGGTTGGACCCCATTAGTTCAGAGTTAGGGCATGTCGATTAAGCGAGAACTCCCACAGTTACAGTTTAGTTTCAATCATTGCAATAGAACTCAGAAATTAGGACTGTTAGATACGGTCATTCAGCTCAGTGAGAAACTTAGATAGTTCCATAGATTCATAGACCATCCATTAGAAAGGCCTGGTCTTACATGAAGTTAACTAGTATCAGTACTAATCAATTCAGAGATCGCCCGCTAGATAGGCCTGATCTCAAACTCAAATTCAATCATTTCTTATCATTATTAGTAGATTTGAAGATCATCCGCTAGATAGGTTTGATCTCAATTTCAGTCAGTCAATATTAGTATGCTCAGAGTTTAGTCATCAGTATACTTAGTTATTCAGACTCTCAGTGTTAGTAAACGTAGATATTATTATTAGTAGACTCAGTTGTCAGAAGTTCAAGTATTCAGAAGGTAGTATTCAGTCCATCCATGTATCTTCATTCAGTACTCTTATGTTATTCAGTTAAGTTATGTTCATGCATAATACCTTGCATTTAGCCTTACCTCATCTAGAATACCAGTATATTCAAAGTACTGACGCATACTTTTCTCTTATGCTATGGTGTCTTATACCATAGGTTCAGGCGAGCGAGAACCAGAGCACCCTTAGTAGTCCCGACTCTACCAGCAGCAATTGACTTAGCAGTGAGTCCTCATCATTCACGGATGATCATTATTTTACTATGGAATTAAATTCAGTTTATTTTCATTAGACGGAGTTAGTTAGGGACATATCCCATCAACTCCATAGTTCAGATAGTTTAGAGGCTTTTCAGACAGATGTATCAGTATTCAGTTTTAGTATTGAATATTTTAGATGTTTGAACCTTATGGCAAGTTTCCGCTAGTTTTCCATATTTATTTTCTATATTATGCAGTGCTCAGGTACTGATATCAAAAGAGGGTTAGCTTGTGATCCTTCAGGGTTGTGAGCACCATGTGGCATATCGGTTCCAAAAAATTGAGGCGTTACAACTCCGTACCACCACCTTCTTAGGAAGATCCCTTGAATGAGCATGTCTCTCATGCCAAATTCAGGGCCACTTTCAACCCTAGCCCATTCTATAGTTGCTCAGAAATACTAATAGGATGTTTCCCCAGCCAATCTAGTGGAAAATACGACTGCATCTAGGATTCAGGATTCCACTTGGATGAATCCCCCTCTATTTTCTGAATCCAAGTTTGAGGAGGATCCGCACAAATTTTTGGACATGGTATAGAAAGTTATAGATATCATGGGTATTACATTAAGTGAGAGTGCAAATTTGGCTATATATTAGTTGCAAGGTGTAGCTCACGCATGGTTTAAGTAGTAGAAAGAGGATCGAGGTATTGAGATAGGGCTTGTAGAGTTGGAGGAGTTTGCCTCAACTTTCTTAGACAGCTTCTTTCCCCTAGAGTTGAGGGAAGCTAAGGTTCAGAAGTTCATCAATTTAAAGTAGGGTAATTTATCAATTTAAATTAGGGTAATATGAGCATGAAGGATTACTCGCTTAAGTTTACTCAGTTGGTGAGGTATGCTCCTACTATGGTGGCAGATAATTGGTCTAGAATGAGTAAGTTTGTGTGTGGTGTATCTGATTATCTGGTCAAGGAGTGTAGGATCGCCATGTTGATTAAGGAGATAAACCTATCTAGACTTATGTTTAATGCTTAGCAGATTGAGGAGGATAAGCATAAGGAGAAGGAGAGAGAATAAGAGGGTTAGAATAGGTAGTTTCAACTTTTCTCAGCCAAGGTCAGAAGTCAGTAACCATTCTATGTTTTGTTAGAAATTCTTAGCCCCAGCTCCATCTTCAGCTAGTACGCCAGTGGCTAATTTCAGAAAAGACAATCGGGATTGAGCGCCAGGCTCTAAGTCCCTGGTAGTGTGAATAATGGTCGTACTAACCTGCTTTGCAAAAAATATGGTAGGAATCATCAGGATGAATGTAAGGATAGTAGTGATGTATGTTTTGGATGTGGCAAGATAGGCCACAGGGTTAGGGATTGCCCAGTGGCTGGTTAGTAGAGTCAGTTCGATCATTCTTTAGCTTCAGTCGATCACCCGACTCAGCAGGGTGCCACTTCCAGTACAACCAATGGGCTGAGCCAGAATAAATTGTATGCTCTCTAGACTCAGCATGACAGCATGATCAGGAAGGTTATCCTGATGTGGTTATGGGTACATTACAAGTCTTTTCTCTTCATGTTTATGTTTTATTAGACCCCAGAGTTTTAGTTTTGTAATTTTCAATAGGGAACCCCAATTCCTTAAAAGTCTAAAATCCTTTCCCATATTGTTATTGCTCACTTTGGAGAGAAATTGAATTTTAGTTACAAACCCTAATTTGGGTAACAATTGTATTTGAATTTCATTTTTTAAATTTGGTAAAATTAAAGGATGGATGTTTTAAATGAACCCTATGGCATATTTCTTTCTTTTTACTTCAAGAGTAGCGAAATCTTTTTGTCTTGGGGAATTTAGATGTTTGTTCATCTTGTTTCCATGTATGCCATCAAATTTGAATTTACCATTTTTAAAACTATCTTTGATATATTTTATTGCCTACTATTAAGAAAGACACATGGTATTTTAGCATTCTTAAATATTAGTTAGAACATGTATTAATTACCTTATTTTTCTTTCTTTTTCTTTTATATGTGGATACATACGAGTCTAAACGGATTCTATTCCCATTGTTGCATTATCAATGTGGGCCATTGAGGCGTATCCCTTATGAGTCAATTTCGAAGGACCTAAGGAGACAATCTCATAGTGCACGGATACGGGGAGATGAAAGAAGAAGAAGGGGTTAAAGGCCTATCTTTGAAGCGGTAAAGGAGACTTGAAAGTCTCTTTTTATTTTACTTTCATTGTTGCCTTCATTTATTTATTTTCATTCAATCAATTATTTATTTATTCATTTTGATCCTTGAAACTAAAGTTATAAATTTAATACAGGTGAAACGGATTTTGGGCCAAAAAGGCTCAAAAACATAGATTAGGACAAGTGAAAAATGGGTCGAAAGCCCAATTAGATTAGGACAGGTTTCATTGATTTGGGCCCAATGACCTAAGTATTGTACTTCCTCCCCCCTTTCCCCTTTTATGTATTTATTTGCTTATTTGCTTGTTTGGACTTAGTTGAAATCCCCGCTAAGTCGTCCAAATCTATTTTATAGAAGTCTTTTCCAAAAAAATCAATCCCTTTTCAACAAATCAATCTTTTTGAAGTTAGTTAAAAGATGTTTTCAAACAGTCCAGATAATCGAAAGTTAGCGGACGTTTTAGGTGCCTTAAACCTTCCTAAAACATTAATAGAAACCACTTACTCAGAATCTTCACATTTTAAATGATTATTCTATTTTGGATCGTTTAAAGTATCTTATAAAGGTTTCTTAATTCCTTTTCAAAATTAAGTGGCGACTCTTCAAAAGTCAAAATTTCTGCAAAACACTGTTCAAAACCAAATTCCAAGTTCAAAAAACCAAATTAGGGGATTAATTCAACCCTCATTCTAATTCCCACACCCACATACCCCATTAATTCAAAAATAATCTATTCAAAGCATGAGCGACTCATGATAACCATAAACAATTCAAGAATTATCTATTCCAAAACCCTCAACCTATGTCAAAACCCACATTCAGTTCCAAATAAGCTTTGGGGAAGAGTAACATGCCCAAAAGTATCATAACTATTGAGAGAAATCACCCTTGAGATCCCTAATTGACCAACTTCTTGGAAACCCTAAGTGTTCTTAACCTTGGAGATTTGAACGAGTCTGAGAAGTTATTTTGACTTATTTCAGAGTGATAATAATACCCTAAAAAGGTTTTAAGTCATGTTTTATGATTGGGGAAGAAGGAAAATATCCAAAGTGACCTTAATGAAATACTGAAATATTGTCGTCCACTTTCCACGGGTAACCTTACGACTCGTAAGGTCACATTATGACTCGTGACCTCTAGTCGTAGTCTGGAATGTAACCATGGGGCACCAACAATGGTCTGGGTATGAGTCATACCATTTGAGTGCCAACAATGGTCAGGATATGAGTCATACCATTCAATTCATACTCAAACATTATGATTCGTTAGGTTCAACCGTAGTCAAGGCAAAATCAATTGGGCACTACACTAGTTAGGCTACGAATAAGCATGATACGACTCGTATGGAGTCTTTAAGACTCGTTAGGAGTCAACCATAATAATAACAAAAACTTTACCAATCCATTCTAGTCAAGCTATGATTAGGGTCATATGACCCATAATGACACCCTACGACTCGTAGAGAGAGTCATAATATTGCCAGTAAACCCATAGGTCAAGAAATTTTCTAAGACCCCTCCCTTAGGACCATTCATCCCTGAATGATGGTTCAAGGCATATATTAACACGGTTTAACACAGAGCACAACTACACTAACCTTTAACAAAGACAAAAAATAAAGATATTAAGAAATACACATACCTCGAGCACAATTATCCAAGGAGGGACAAAGGAATGGATATTTGGACTTCATGTTCTATCAGGATTTCTAAGTAGCTTCTTCAACCTTATTATTCTGTAATACCCCGAGAAATTTTTCATTGAAATTTTGTACATAAAACGTGTTGAGTTCTATCTTCTAGAATAAATTATAATTTTTTCGTGCAAAATGTCTTATATTATGACCAACAATTGCGTAGAGTATCTAATAACCTTTCCAACGATATGTGGATCATCCAAAACGGACACCCTAACGACAAGTTATGAACATTTCGATCGAATCGTGAATAGTAGTGAACAGTAAAACGTGCAGGAAAAAGTATTGAGGCTTGGCGTATT
Source organism: Capsicum annuum (assembly GCF_002878395.1). NCBI lineage: Eukaryota > Viridiplantae > Streptophyta > Magnoliopsida > Solanales > Solanaceae > Capsicum > Capsicum annuum. The sequence continues at coordinate 383,630 of NW_025861769.1, forward strand.
TTTGCTCCAAATTTAAACAATCATAACTCCTTGTGCATAATGATATGGGTGATCTACTATATATCAATAGAAAGCTCTGCAAGTTTTCTTTCCAATGAAATTGGTTTCATCCAATTTGTCTATCGAAGCAAAAAGTTATGGTCGATCTACTTCAGCCTATCAAAACTGAACTTTTGGGTCAACTTCAAACGATCATAACTCCTCGTACACAATGATCTGGGTGAGATACTATATATCAACAAAAATATATGAGAGTCCTCTTTCTAATAAAATTTGTTTCATCCAATTTGAATATCAGAGGAAAATGTTATGCTTGATCTACTTCAGACTATCAAAATAGTCCATCAAAGGACAGATTTGAGATTTTCTTTTGATTTTTAGGGGCGTTTTGATCATTTTTCCTCAGCCAAAATCCGTCCAAACCCAATATTAAAGCCTATTGGAAGCATTCTACGTTATATTTCATCAAACTCCCTAAAAAGGAAAACCCTAAGCTCCTACATCCAAGTTCAAGAACCTCCAAAGTTCACCATTAATTCTGCAAATTTATTCAAGATTCCAAGTTCCTAGTTCAAGAACTCCAAGAACCATTATTCAAAGGCACGATTAACATCTCAAAAATGAGTATCGATCTAAAGTTTATCATTCAAGGTATATGGGGTTTTTCAACAAGAACTCTCTTTCATTCTTGTGCCCAAAAGTAATTTTTTTTACAAAGGCATGATTTTTATTTGAGTTTTATGAATTTGAAGCATGAACCGATATCTTGTGATGATTATTATTAAATCTTGATGTTTATGATTTTTAAAGATGAATTACATGTGTGGTGATATAAAGCATGAATCTTGAATGAGATTTATCATGATTTTGATATTTGGGTCGTGAGTACCCATTGGAAATTGTGTTTTTCTTTAGAAAGTGTGTTATAAGCACATTGATGTTGAATCTTTGAGATATTTTGAATGATTTGACCTTTTGGTCTTAATAGAGTTGTTTTGAACTCTAGTGTGAAAGAAATCCACAACGTGGTTGATTTTGATAGATGGGAAGCATGATGGCTCCTAATGTATATTTATATATTACTGAAATTATTTATAACGGATTGTCTTTGAAATGATTTGAGCTAAGTTCGAGAGAAATCTTTAGCACCAAGTGGGTGGTATAAAGCGACCTTACTTCCCTAGAACTGCATGCCCCCATAGGAGTGAGCTTGAGGCTAATTTATATAATGATTACTAGTTTGTGTGGATTTGATATCGATAGTCCTACTCTGATGGCAAGGATAGGATGGCTCTCCCCAACGTGGGTTGTACGTTGGACTCTATGTAGCTCACATGGTTTATGTCGGTTATAGGATCTCCCAGTGTATGTGTGTTTCCTTGTGTTTATGGTGAATGGTGAAGTGATTTGAAATTTGAATTGTGAAAGTTATTCTTTCGAAAGATTTAAATGATATTTACATTATGAGAATTGATATTCTT